>NC_133452.1:101531672-101716672 GCF_048565385.1 Saimiri boliviensis
AAGGTGTGGTTACAGGCATCTGTAATCCATCTACTCAGGAGACTGAGGCAGAATTGCTTGAACCCGGGAGTTAGCAGAGATTGCACCGTTGCACTTCAGCCTGGGTAACAGAGCAAGACTCCGTCTTGAAAAAAAATTTTAAGCCGAGCGCGGTGGCTCAAGCCTGTAATCCCAGCACTTTGGGAGGCTGAGGTGGGTGGATCACGAGGTCAGGAGATTGAGACCGTCCTGGTCAACATGGTGAAACCCCGTCTCTACTAAAAATACAAAAAATTAGCTGGGCGTGGTGGCGCGTGCCTGTAATCCCAGCTACTCAGGAGGCTGAGGTGGGAGAATTGCCTGAACCCAGGAGGCGGAGGTTGTGGCGAGCCGAGATCGCGCCATTGCACTCCAGCCTGGGTAACAAGAGCGAAACTCCGTCTCAAAAAAAAAAAATAAAATAAAATAAAAGCTTTGAACCAAGCTTTACCGCCCAGTAGCTAGTTCAGCCTAGATATGTCATTTGCCCTCTCTGAGGCTCAGAGCCTTTTTATAGTAAATGGAGATCATAAGGGGATAATAATGCCTGCTCTGCCTTCCAGGGTTGAAAAGATCAGAAAGACTGTAAATGTTCAGATGCTCTGCAAACTATCAAGTGTTTTTAAAATGTAAGGCAACTTGCCGGGCACAGTGGTTCATGCCTGAAACCCCAGCACTTTGGGAGTGAGGTGGGCAGATCACCTGAGGTCAGGAGTTTGAGACCAGCCCGACCAACTTGGAGAAATCCAATCTCTACTGAAAATACAAAATTAGCCAGGTGTGGTGGTGCATGCCTGTAATCCCAGCTACTCGGTAGGCTGAGGCAGGAGGATCGCTTGAACCCATGAGGCAGAGGTTGTGGTGAGCCAAGATTGGGCCATTGCACTCCAGCCTGGGCAACAAGAGCAAAACTCTGTCTCGAAAAAAAAAAAAATGTAAGACAACTTTAGTAATATGGTGGTGATTAATTCCTCCATCCTATAGTCTACTCAGTTATTCATGTAAAGTTATGGAAGGGCTGGCTTTGAAAGCTCAAGTGAAGTCATTTCACAAACACTTACATAGTTTTTGTTTTTCTTCCTCTGTAGAAAGAGGAACAAAGATCTCAGTTGGGCTGAGTTTTCCAGCTTTAGGTGAAAGTGCAGGGTGTGGTTGGTCTGCAGTTCCTACGCATGGGGAGATAGCATGAAAGTCGGACCCTCAGCCGGGAGCGGTGGCTCACGCCTGTAATCCCAGCACTTTCGGAGGCCAAGGTCGGCGGATCACGAGGTCAAGAGATAGAGATCATCCTGGCCAACAGGATGAAATCCCGACTCTACTAAAAATACAAAACTTAGCTGTGTGTGGTGGTACATGTGTGTAGTCCCAGCTACTGGGGAGGCTGAGGCAGGAGAATCACTTGAACCCGGGAGGCGGAGGTTGCAGTGAGCCAAGATCACATAACTGCATTCCATGGTGACAGAGTGAGACCCTGACTCAAGAAAAAAAAATAAAAGAAAGTGGGACCCTCAGGTGAAGTTCCCTCTTCTTCAGAGATTCCTCTCCTGCTGCATTAGGGAACTACTACAAAGGTCCCCTCTCACCCACGTGACTCCTCAACCTGCAACGAAAACAGAAAATCGCCCACCTGAGTATTACTACATTGGTGCAAAAGTAAAAGCCACCATTACTTTTGCATCACCCTAATAAACTGTAAAACACCACCTCATGGAGATTAGAGCAAAGATGAGAAGAGACCTTGTTTATTGGTTTTTTTTTTTCTTTCTTTCTTTCTTTTTTTTTTTTTTTATGAAGACAGGGTTTCACCATGTTGTTCAGGCTGGTCTTGAACTCCTAACCTTAGGTGATCCGCCCGTCTTGGCCTCCAAAGTGCTTGGATTATAGGTGTGAGCCACTACACCTGGCGGCCTTTTTTTCTTTTTTTCAAGACTGGTTTCACCATATTTGTCATGCTGGTCTCAAACTCCTAACCACAGGTGATCCACCCGTCTCAGCCTCCCAAAGTTCTGGGATTATAGGCATGAGCCACCGCACCTGGTGAGACCTTGTTTTAAAGAGACTCAGCAGCTCCAGAAGATCCACTGCATGTTGCTTGAACACATTTTGGTATCTGCCGGGCATATTTAGAATGCAGGCTCTTGCTGGGTGTGGTGGCTCACGCCTATAATCTCAACACTTTAGGAGGCCAAGGCGGGAGCACTGCTTCAGGATGAGAGTTCCAGACCAGCTTCAGCAAAATAGTGAGACTCCGTCTCTACAAAAAAAAAAAAAAAAAAAAAAAAAAAAAAAAAAAAAAGCCAGGTGTGGTGGTATTCACCTGTAGTCCTAGTTTCTCAAGAGGCTGAGGCAAGAAGATCACTTCAGCATAGGAGTTCAAGGCTGCAGTGAGCTATGATTGCACTGCTGTACTCCAGCATGGGCAAAAGAGCTAGACCCTGTCTCTAAAAATAGAAATAAAGTATGCTCTCAGGCCCCACCCAGATCCACAGCATCAGAATCTGCATTTAGCAAGATCCCCAGGTGATTCCCATGCAGACGAAAATTGCAAAGCATCCTTTAAATGCAGGGTCAGGCCGGGCGTGGTGGCTCACGCCTGTAATCCCAGCACTTTGGGAGGCCGAGGCAGGCAGATCACGAGGTCATGAGATCGAGACTATCCTGGCCAACATGGTGAAATCCCGTCTCTACTAAAAAGATGAAAAAATTAGCCGGGCGTGGTGGCACGCCACGCACCTGTGGTCCCAGTTACTCGGGAGGCTGAGGCAGAAGCATCGCTTGAATCTGGGAGGTGGAGGTTGCAGTGAGCCGAGATTGCACCACTGCACTCCAGCCTGGTGACAGAGCAAGACTCCATCTCAAAATAGATAAATAAATAAAAATAAAAATAAATAAATAAATGCAGGGTCAAAGGCTGGGGAAAAGGTGTGGTTATAGAGCTCCAGGCAACCGTGCTTCCAGAACACTCTCCAGAGCGGACATGGCGGCTCACGCCTGTAATCCTAGCACTTTGGGAGGCTGAGGCAGGCAGATTGCCTGAGCTCAGGAGTTCGAAACCAGCCTGGGCAATATGGTGAAACCCCATCTCTACTAAAAAATACAAAAAATTAACTGGGCATGGCAGTGTACACCTGTAGTCCCAGCTATCTGGGAGGCTGAGGCAGGAGAATGGCTTGAACTCAGGAGACAGAAGTTGCAGTGAGCCGAGATCCCACCATTGCACTGCAGCCTGGGTGGCAGAGTAAGACTCTTGTCTGCAGGGAAAAAAAAAAAAAAAAAAAAAAGAGGGAGAGAATTTTGACCAGCAGGCTTGGAATATTAGCACCCCATCAGATGGGCAAAGCCAGCCTGGCGCGGTGGCTTATGCCAGTAATCCCAGCACTTTGGGAGGATGAGGCAGGTGGATCACCTGAGGTCAGGAGTTTGAGACCAACTTGACTAACATGGTGAAACCCCATCTCTACTAAAAATACAAAAAATTAGCTGGGTGTAGTGGCGGGCACCTGTAATCCCAGATACTTGGGAGGCTCAGGCAGGAGAATCACTTGAACCTGGGAAGCAGAGGTTGCAGTGAGCTGAGATCATGCCATTGCACTCCAGCCTGGGTGACAGAGCAAGACTCTGTTTTTTTTTTTTTGAGACGGAGTTTCGCTCTTGTTACCCAGGCTGGAGTGCAATGGCGCGATCTCGGCTCGCCACAACCTCCGCCTCCTGGGTTCAGGCAATTCTCCTGCCTCAGCCTCCTGAGTAGCTGGGATTACAGGCACGCGCCACCATGCCCAGCTAATGTTTTGTATTTTTAGTAGAGACGGGGTTTCACCATGTTGACCAGGATGGTCTCAATCTCTTGACCCCGTGATCCACCCGCCTTGGCCTCCCAAAGTGCTGGGATTACAGGCTTGAGCCACCGCGCCTGACCCGCAAGACTCTGTCTTAAAAAAAAGATGGGCAAGGCCATCCTTCTGTGAAGATGGCTGAGTCTGGCTGTAAAGCTTGATCTCCTTAAAGTTTTCAAGTCATCTGACCATTCCTTGCAAGGAATCTGAGCTTCCCCAAACAATATTCCTGTTATCACTTGGCGCAAAGATTCAGGTCCACATAACGTTAGAATATGTTTTTCTTCCTCTGTAGAAAGAGGAAACAAAGATTTCAGTTGGGCTGAGTTTTCCAGTTTTAGGTGAAAGTGTAGGATGAGTGGTTAAGACTTTTTTTTGTGGTTGACATTTTTTTTTCTACTCATAAACTAAACAATTGGCATTCTTATTTTATGTACTAATCAAAGAAAACCAGACAAAAATCAGACAAAATTAGGCGAGGGCCCAATTCTTGGCCTCCGGAAAATAAATTAGCCAATGTGCTTCCTCTCTGGGCTAGGACCTAGTTCACGGCGACATGGCCAAACATACCAAGAAAGTCGGGATCGCAGGTAAATACGGGACCCACTGTGGGGCCTCCCTCTGGAAAATGGTGAGGAAAATGGAAATCAGCCAGCACCCGAAGTACACTTGCTGTTTCTGTGGCAAAACCAAGATGAAGAGACGAGCTGTGAGGATCTGGCGCTGCAGTTCCCGTATGAGGACAGTGGCTGGCGGTGCCTGGACGTACAATACATTTCTGCTGTTGCGGTAAAGTCCACCATCAGAAGACTGAAGGAATTCAAAGACCAATAGTAGATGTCTCTTTGAGATATCACTGGCCTATAGTAAATGGGTTAATTTCTCTAACAAAAATAAATAAATCAGCCAATGTGATAAATGCCACTTTTGACAGCCCTGTCCTGAGACAGTGCAGACAGCCAGCAAGCCTTTTTCCAACCATTTCTCATCCATCTTTGAATTTCTTTCTTTTTTTTTTTTTTTTTTTTTGATTTTTTTTTTTTTGTTACCCAGGCTGGAACGCAATGGCGCGATCTTGGCTCACCGCAACCTCCGCCTCCTGGGTTCAGGCAATTCTCCTGCCTCAGCCTCCTGAGTAGCTGGGATTACAGGCACGCGCCACCATGCCCAGCTAATTTTTTTTGTATTTTTAGTAGAGACGGGGTTTCACCATGTTGACCAGGATGGTCTCGATCTCTTGACCTCATGATCCACCCGCCTCGGCCTCCCAAAGTGCTGGGATTACAGGCTTGAGCCACCGCACCTGGCCTTTTTTTTTTTTTTTTTTTCCTTAAGATGGTGTCTTTCCCACTGTTAGATCTGACAGAGAAAAAAAAAAAAAAAAAAGATGGAGCCTTGCTCTGTCACCCAGGCTCGAGTGCAATGCTGTGATCTCGGCTCACTGCACCCACTGCCTCCCGGGTTCAAGCGATTCTCCTGCTTCAGCCTCCCAAGTAGCTAGGATTATAGGCAACTGCCACCACGCCCGGCTAATTTTTGGTATTTTTAGTAGGGACAGGGTTTCACCATGTTGGCCAGGCTGGTTTCTTAACTCCTGACCTCAAGTGATCCGCCCACCTCAGCCTCCCAAAGTGCTGGGATTACAGGCCTGGCCTATCTTTGAATTTTTAATCATCTCAGGTAGTTGTATTCCATTGTTTCTCTAACAAAGTTTCTCAATCTGGTCCTGCCAACTGGTAAGTTTCCTAAGGGCAGCAAAGGACCACTGCTGACCTGTGGAAAGGACCAAAGGCCTGCTGTGAACTTAAACCCGGACAGGAGAGAACATTCGGGCAAGGAGTATTTCACTGAGGTTTTGACATAGAAAAAAAAATAAGAGGCCAATTGAATGTGGACCCATAAGGGAATGGTTAACTGAATTATGGTACATATGCTCAACACAATGCTATGCAGCTATGGTCCACACAGATTACACGTGGTAATGTGGAAAATACCAATGATATATATCCCGTGACAGTCAGAGTCCCTGCAGGAAACAGATGGCATGCTCAAAATTGGGGAAATTGAGAAGGGTCTAATAAAGGGGCTATTTACAAAGGTGTGGGCGGCTCTGGAAAATCGACAGAGCAGAGGGGCACTGTTTCCGTGGCTAGGCCAGGTGTCGAGGGAGAAGGGGGGCCTGCTGGAGCATAAGGGGAGAACTACCTGGAGATGGTCCAAGGGCCCCCAGACAGGAGCTGCAGGCTTTGATGGAGGGACACTGTTAGTCTTCGGTGATCTGGGAAGGAGGAAAAAGGGGAAGGAATGTTCCTCAAACCCAACCAGAAGCCAGAGGAGGGCAGGAGAGCAGCACACAGCAGCCTCCTGGAGCACCAAGCAGGGACAGGGACAGGGAGAGGGAGAGGGAGAGGGGCACTTTGGCATGAACTAAAGGAGGCTGGAAAGCCTCCGAAGCAGCCTCAGAAGTAAGTTCTCTCTGACCTCCTGCTCTCCTGTTTCTTGCTCCTCTTTCTTCCCTCTAAAGTCCTAGAAAACAAAATTCCTCTTCCCCAAGGCGGGTTATAGAAACTAGAATTCCAAGGCCAGGCCTGGTGGCTCATGACAATCCCGGCACTTTGGGAGGCCGAGCCAGGAGGATTGATTGAGGCCAGGAGTTCGAGACCAGCCTGGCCAACATGGTAAAACCCCATCTCTACTAAAAATACAAAGATTTGTCAGGTGTGGTGGCAGGTGCCTGAAATCCCAGCTACTTGGGAGCCTGAGACAGGAAAATCACTTGAACCTGGGAGATGGAGCTCGTAGTGAGCAGAGTGAGCCAGTGCACTCCAGTCTAAGCAACAGAGTGAGACTGTATCTAAGAAAGAGACGAGACGAGACGGGAGGAGACGAGACGAGACAAGAAGAATCCCTCTCCCCCAAAGCAAGCCTTAAAACCTAAAAAGGTCACTCTCTTCTCTCCCCCGCTTTTTCTTTTTCTTGATACAGGCTCTCTCTGTTGCCCAGGCTGGAGTGCAATGGTGCCATCTCGGCTCACTGCAACCCCTGCCTCCTGGGGTCAAGCAATTCTCCTGCGTCAATCTCTTGAATAGCTGGGATTACAGGCATATACCATCACAACTGACTAATTTTTATATTTTTCGTAGAGATGAGGTTTCACCACGTTGGCCAGGCTAGTCTCAAACTCCTGACCACAAGTGATCTGCCGGCCTTGGCCTCCCCAAGTGCTGGGATTACAGGTGTGAGCCACTGCACCCAGCCTCCATTCTCCCTGGAAGACCCTCATTCCAGAAGGTCCTGCCCCAGACCCTGGAGGAAGGTCTGCTGCACAGGGAGACCAAGGTGAATCTGAACAGAGGCCTTGCTGGGCCTCCCTCTCAGTCTGGTACCTCTAGACAGTGTCCTTTTGTTCAATCTGATTTCTACGCAGCTGTCCATTCTCCACCCAACCTAAGCATAAAAACAGACCATTTCCCCCGGGTCTTTGGACCTTCCTTTCTGAAGGCTCCTACATCAAGCAAAACATGGATTAAATTAATTTGTTGGGCCGAGTGCAGTGGCTCACGCCTGGAATTCCAGGACTTTGGGAGGCCAAAGCGAGGAGATCGCTTGAGCCCAGGCATTCGAAACTAGCCGGGGCAAAATGGAGAGACTCTGTCTCTATAAAAAATTCAAAAATTAGTCGGCCATGGTGGCACGTGCGTGACTGTGGTCCCAGCTACTAGGCAGGCTGAGGCAGGAAGATCCCTTCAGCCCAGGAAATTGAGGCATCAGTGAGCTGTGATGGTGCCACTGTACTCCAGCCTGGGATACGGTAAGACTCTAGAAAAAATAAATATAAATAAATAAGTAAGTTTGTTGCTAGGCCCAGCTCCCCAGGAGGCTGAGGCAGGAAGATCACTTGATCCCAAGAGCTTGAGGCTGTACAGAGCTGTCACTGAGCCTGTGAATAACCATTGTACCCTAGCCTGGGCAACATAGCAAGACCCCCGTCTCTATAAAGAAAGAAATGTGTTACGCTTTTTGCTTGTTAACCTGTCTTTTGTTGTAAGAGTGTGGGCTATGACCCCTAGGATGGGTGAGAAGAGGGATCCAGCAACGTAGATTTACTGGAAAAAACAAAAGCATGGGACAAAACGGCACGTGTACAACAGAGATGTTAAAATACATAGAGACATTTGAGGAAAAGATGCAAAGGAATCCGCCCATCCTAAGGCTACCACTATTGGAGGAAGGTACTGGGGAGTGGGCTAAGAATTTTGGTGAGACGGCGAGCTCTTGACTTGCAATGATGGGTAATGTGGCTGCGCTGCTTTTCTAATAAAACAGTCAGCGAGGCAAGTTGGGGGAAAGTGAATGAATGGGGGAGGAGGTGAAGCAGCATAAGGCTTCTCCTCCCCTTACTCCGGGGCAGCCCCTTGAGGCACCTTCTGGTGTCCTTCCGACCCCTTCATTTTACAAAAGGGAGAAAGGATTTGCTCTCAGTGTAAAGCAGGTTAGCAGCAAGCTGGGAGGACATCCGGATCTCCCCCTGCCCCACAGATTTCCAAACTGTCCCGGCCTCCCGGTCCATCTCCACACCACCCCGGCCTCCCTTCCCCCGCCACTAGCCCTCTTCCCTTTCTCTCTTTGGCGGCAAATCCAAGAGTTCCCCTGATCTGAAGCAGCTAAACAGTCTCACACCCTTAATCTCACTGTCTGAATGATAAATCCTGCCAGGCAGCCCATTCCATTCAAGCCCTTCACACCCTCCTCTGAGTAGCTGGGTGGTCTCTTCCGCCCAAGCGGGGGCTGCCGGCCCTTCCTTCCACTTAGCATTCCCCCAGGAGTCCAGGACTTCCCGGGAGCCAGGCATTCGCCTCCAAAACAATATCCAGATAAGACACGGCCCTCCCAGCCCCCCTTCAGGGCCAGACCATAAAGTAAAGCCGCGTGGGCTTTACACCCCTGGACAGAATCCTTTGTCTGGGTTGGAAACAGTCTGAAAAGATGAAAGGGGCTCCCACTCTGACCCCTTCACCTCTTGTTATCTTGGGCCCACTCCCCTTCGACTCTCCGGAGCAGACAGCGGTGTTTTCCCACGGTCACCGGGGTTAACGACGTCTTAGCAGCTAACAGGGAGAGGAATGTAAGGAATGTACCTGCCTAAGGGGCGATTATTTTCATCAAGGACAGGCTGAAATGGATAATGAGGTCAAAAACAAACGCCATCTCTTTCTCAAAGGACTCTCTAAAGAGAGGCTATTAGATATAGTTCATTAGTTGGGGGTGGGGGCTAGAGAGCTACTTTTTAGACCGTTGCCTGAAGAGAGATGGAGGCATTTTGCCAACGTTAGATTCCTCTCCAAGTCAGTAGGGGGCTAAGTTTAGGCTCCAATTGAAGCTTCCAGATAGCTGAGTTTCATTCAGGTACAGGCAACAAGTGGCATTCTGAGCTCAAATTATTTGCAAGAAAATGTATTATAATTGTACAGATGAGATCTATGGTAAAACAAACAAACTTTAACTCATATCCAAAAATTAAATTTGGAAAACTGATGAACCGGAGTTTATATACAAAAAGATATTTGTAGGTTCAATTCAGTATAACTACGTCAATTTTTTTTTTTTTTTTTTTTTTTTTTTGAGACGGAGTTTCGCTCTTGTTACCCAGGCTGGAGTGCAATGGCACGATCTCAGTTCACCACAACCTCCACCTCCTGGGTTCAGGCAATTCTCCTACCTCAGCCTCCTGAGTAGCTGGGATTACAGGCACGCGCCACCATGCCCAGCTAATTTTTTGTATTTTTGGTAGAGACGGGGTTTCACCTTGTTGACCAGGATGGTCTCGATCTCTTGACCTCGTGATCCACCCGCCTCAGCCTCCCAAAGTGCTGGAACTACATCAATTTTATTAAAATCAAACATAGCTTAATAGTTAAAACCCGGCCGGGCGCGGTGGCTCAAGCCTGTAATCCCAGCACTTTGGGAGGCCGAGGCGGGTGGATCACGAGGTCAAGAGATCGAGACCATCCTGGTCAACATGATGAAACCCCGTCTCTACTAAAAATACAAAAAATTAGCTGGGCATGGTGGCGCCTGCCTGTAATCCCAGCTACTCAGGAGGCTGCGGCAGGAGAATTGCCTGAACCCAGGAGGTGGAGGTTGTGGTGAGCCGAGATCGCGCCATTGCACTCCAGCCTGGGTAACAAGAGCGAAACTCCGTCTCAAAAAAAGAAAAAAAAAAAAATAGTTAAAACCCTTATATATTTTCTCTCTAAAAGACTTAAGAATAAGCCAGGCTCAATGGCTCACGCCTGTAATCCCAGCACTTTGGGAGACAAAGGAGGGCGGATAATGAGATCGAGACCATTCTAGCCAATGTGGTGAAACCCCACCACTACTAAAATACAAAAAAATTAGATGGGCGTGGTGGCGCGCACCTGTAGTCTCAGATACTTGGGAGGCTGAGGCAGGGCAATCTCTTGAACCCGGGAGGCAGAGGCTGCCGTGAGCCGAGATCGTGCCACTGCATTTCAGCCTGGGTGACAGACGGAGACTCCGTCTCAAAAAAGAAAAAGAAAAAAAAAAAACAAAACTTAAGAATAATTTCACTTTAAAAAGATATTTCTCACATATTAGCATATTTATATAAAATGTCCCAGGGCCAGGGCTGGCCACAGTGGCTCATGCCTGTGATCCCAGTTCTTTGGGAGGCTGAGGTGGGAGGACTGCCTGAGGCCAGGAGTTTGAGACCAGCCTGGGCAACATACTGAAACCTTGTCTCTAGAAGACAAAACAAAACAAAATAGATAAAATTAAATGTCCCCTTTTTATTCCATTGCCATTACTGTAATTTAGGCTCTAACTCTTCACTCTTCACCAGAGAATTTTAACATAACTTACAAACTAGAACCCCACTGGTAAACCTTTCACTTCAAAACATCCTGCATCCTGTACAGCTCACCTTCTTCAAATGTATCTGTGCTGTGTTCAAAAGCTTCATTGCTCACCAAGGCTGAACGTGATAAGGTGTGTGCTAGTTCAGTGCTCAGGCAGAAAAGACATTCTTTCCCCCTCCTTTTTTTTTTTCTTTTTTTTTTTTTTGAGACAAAAGTTTGCTCTTCTTGCCCAGGCTGAAGTACAACAGCACGATCTCGGCTCACTGCAACCTCCACCCCCTGGCTTCAAGCAATTTTCCTGCCTCAGTCTCCCAAGTAGCTAGTACTTTTTTTTTTTTTTTTTGAGGTGGAGTTTTGCTCTTGTTGCCCAGACTGGAGTGCAATGGTGTAATCTCAGCTCACCGCAACTTCCACCTCCTGGGTTCAAGTGATTTTCCTGTCTCAGCCTCCCGAATAGCTGGAATTACAGGCATGCACCACCATGCCGAGCTAATTTTGTATTTTTAGTAGAGATGGGTTACTCATGTTGGTCAGGCTGGTTTTGAACTCCTGACCTCAGGTGACCCGTCCACCTCGGCCTCTCAAAGTGCTGGAATTACAGGCGTGAGCCACCATGCCTGGCCCTGATCTAGTATCTTACCTTCTCTCTAAGATGCAATTTCCTCAACTGTAAAGCAGTGTTTATAATTCCTATATTTGGCCAAGCGCAGTTGACTCACTTCTGTAATCCCAGCACTTTGGGAGGTCGAGGTGGGCGAGTTCAAGACCAGCCTGAGCAACATGTAGAAACCCTGTCTCTACTAAAAATACAAAATTAGCCAGCCATGTTGGAGGGCATCTGTAATCCCAGCTACTCAGGAGGCTGAGGCAGGAGAATTGCTTGAACTCAGGAGATGGTGGTTGCAGTGAGCTGAGATACCACCATTGCACTCCAGCCTGGGCAACAAAAGTGAAACTTCGTCTCAGAAAATGATAATAACAATAATAATTCTTATATTTTAGGGTTGTTGTATTAAAAAAGGAGATGTGGCCGGGCGCGGTGGCTCAAGCCTGTAATCCCAGCACTTTGGGAGGCCGAGGCGGGTGGATCACAAGGTCGAGAGATCGAGACCACCCTGGTCAACATGGTGAAACCCCGTCTCTACTAAAAATACAAAAAAATTAGCTGGGCATGGTGGCACGTGCCTGTAATCCCAGCTACTCAGGAGGCTGAGGCAGGAGAATTGCCTGAGCCCAGGAGGCGGAGGTTGCGGTGAGCCGAGATCGCGCCATTGCACTCCAGCCTGGGTAACAAGAGCGAAACTCCGTCTCAAAAAAAAAAAAAAAAAAAAAAAGGAGATGTGAGGGCTAGATGTGGTGGCTCACGCCTGTAATCCCAGCAGCTTGAGATGCCAAGGTTGCTTCTGGTTTGAGCCCAGGACTTCAAAACCTGCCTGGGCAACACAGTGAGACTCTATCTCTACAAAAATAAAAATAAATATAAGGCCAGGCACAGTGGTCCATGTCTGTAATCTTAGCACTTTGGGAAGCCTAGGTGAGAGGTGGTTTGAGCCTAGGAGTTTAAGACCAGCCTGGGCAATATATTAAGACCCTATATCTACAAAAAAATAAAACAAAAAATAAAAGAAGATGTGAGTAAAGCACTTTGCAGAGTGTCTGGCACGGAATCAGTTCTATAAACGTAAGCTTTGACGATAATGATGATATAGACTGATACCTACAAACGTTCTTTGCATAAAAAGACAAGCCGGCTCTCTGTAGAACATGCTGGACTCCAAGTTCCCTGATCAGGCTGTGGTCACGCAGTCCTTTGTACCTTTGCTCTAGCTCCCGTCTGGGTTTGGAATGTACTGTCTCCTCCTTCTCTTATCTCCATACTGGGCTTAAAGGACACCTTCCCAGGGAGGCCTTCCCAGACCAGCCCCTCATCCCTGACCCAGCGAAACGAATTCCTCCTTCCACCAAGGGCTCATAGCTCTAAGATAGCATGTCTCACATTGTATAATAATAGTTTGCTTATATGTTGGTCTCCAGAGATAGCATATTAACATAGTTTCTCCAACACAGTCTCGGGTATAACCTGCCTATATGGGAAGTGCCCAGCAGGAGCATGCGGAAGGAATGAACAAAGAATGAACACAGGAATGGCTTGTCCCCGGGGGGGTATCTGCATGGCCTCTCCACCCTCAGACCTCTGATGGCACCTCTTTGAGAACTGCCTTTCCTGGCAGATCCCTGGAATCTACAAAAACGGTATGATCGCATTTTCAGCTACTGTCTCCACACCACTTTGTGTGACTTTCTGATCAACTGGAGGTGCCACAGGAGCCTGACTCAGGGTAGCTGAAAGATGTCTTAGTGCCCAAACTACAGGATATAGAATACAGTTGCAGGATAGTGTTCACACTGCTGCTCTAGGAAGTGTCTGCAAACAGCTCTGCATAGTGCAGTGTGTCATTGTTAACAACGTGCTGGGCTTGTATTGTCTTTAGTTACTCAGAAACTCAGCGGAACAAAATGATACCTGATCACTTCAAATTTCTGTCCAGCGGTCATGAAAGACACAAAGTATCCCACTTCTTCTTCCTATGCAAGCCCCAATCCTGAGTATTCATAAGGGGTCCAATTCAGGGGTACAGTCTCTGGCCTCAAATAAGGACAAATATATTGGGCCTGGCCGGGAGCAGTGGCTCATGCCTGTAATCCCAGCACTTTGGGAGGCCGAGGTGGGTGGATCACAAGGTCAAGAGATCGAGACCATCCTGGTCAACATAGTGAAACCCCATCTCTACTAAAAATACAAAAAATTAGCTGGGCATGGTGGCGCGTGCCTGTAATCCCAGCTACTCAGGAGGCTGAGGCAGGAGAATTGCCTGAGCCCAAGAGGCGGAGGTTGCGGTGAGCCGAGATCGCGCCATTGCACTCCAGCCTGGGTAACAAGAGCGAAACTCCGTCTCAAAAAAAAAAAAAAGGAACTAGAGCTAGGCCAGGTGTGGTGGCTCATACCTGTAATCCCAACACTTTGGGAGGCCAAAGTGGATAGCTCACCTGAGGTCAGAAGTTCAAGACCAGCCTGGCCAACATGGTGAAACCCTGTTCCTATAGTCCCAGCTACTCTGGAGGCTGAGGCAGGAGGATTGCTTGAGCCCAGGAGGTGAGACTGCAGTGAGCTGAGATCACGCCCCTGCACTCCAGCCTGGGCAACAGAAGGAGACTCTGTGTCAAAAAAAAAAAAAAGAAAGAACTCATGCTCAGAACTAGCACTCAGCACCAGGCATGATGATATCATGAGGAGGCTGAGGAAGGAAGATCGCTTGAGTTCAGGAGTTTGAGTCCAGCCCAGGCAAAATAGCAAGACCGCCATCTTAAAAATAATGATAAATAAATAAATAAAATAGTTCTTAGTCTCCAGCCAAATTTGGGTTACTTAGTCCGGGCACAGTGACTCATGCCTGCAATCCCAGCACTTTTGGAGGCCGAGGTTGGCAGATCACAAGGTCAAGAGATTGAGACCATCCTGGCCAACATGGTGAAACCCTGTCTCTACTAAAAATACAAAAATTAGTCTAGGGGACAGTGGCTCATGCCTGTAATCCCAGCAGTTTGGGAGGCTGAGGAGGGCGGATCACCTGACGTCAGGAGTTCGAGACCAGCCTGACTAACATGGAGAAACTCTGTCTCTACTAAAAATACAAAATTAGCTGGTCACGGCAGCGCATTCCTGTAATCCAAGGTACTCAGGATGCTGAGGCAGGAGAATCGCTTGAACCCAGAAGGCGGAGGTTGTGGTGAGCTGAGATCGTGCCACTGCACTCCAGCCTGGGAGACAAGAGGGAAATCCTGTCCTAAAAAAAAGGCCAGATGTCTGTGAAAAAAAAAGACAGATGGCTCACATCTGTAATCTCAGCACTTCGGAGGGCCGATGTGGGTGAATCATCTGAGGCTGGGAGTTCAAGACCAGCTTGACCAACATGGAGAAACTCTGTCTCTAAAAAAAAAAAAAGAAAGAAAGAAAGAAAAATCCTGGAATTACTTGTTCATCAAACAGTCCCCACCTTCTTTACCACATATGCTGCCTTCTCCGGGGCTCTGCTCCTGTGTATCCTCTAGGACCCCTCAGGGAGTCTGCTGAGAGAGTCGCTCAATTATAAACATATGTAAGTTTTGTAGTTTTGGTCTTGTTGTCCAGGCTGGAGTGCAATTATGTGATCTCAGCTCACTGAAACCTCTGCCTCCAGGGTTCACGCAATTATCCTGCCTCAGCCTCCTGAGTAGCTGGGATTACAGGTGCCCATCACCACACTCAGCTAATTTTTTGTATTTTTTTAGTAGAGATGGGGTTTCACCATGTTGGCCAGGCTGGTCTTGAACTCCTAATCTCAGGTGATCTGCCCACCTCAGCTTCTCGAAGTGCTGGGATTACGGGCATGAGCCACTGTGTCCAGCTCAATTATGGTTCTATATTTTGAGATCTGGAGAGAAATCTTAGGCATCATCAAATCCCCTGTATCACTTTACCAATGAAGGCACAAAGCTGAGAGAGAAAAGCTAACCTGCCCAAGCGAATCAGTTCTAGTTCTGCCTCTGCCACTAACTTTTGGTGAGACCTTGGGCAAGTCACTTCTCTCTGAGCTGGAAGTTTCCTACTCCGTAAAATGCGGGGCTTGGAGTATTTAGAGATCTAAGTTCTCTTTCAACTCTGTCCTCTGCTGTATTAAAATAATACTTCCTTCTGCCACTGTCAAGTACAGGGAGAATAGTGTGTGTGCGTGTGCGTGTGCGTGTGTATGATGGAGTCTTGCTCTGTCACTGGGCTGGAGTGCCCAGTGACAGAGCAATGATCTCGGCTTATTGCCGCCTCCACCTTAGAGAGAATATTTCCTGTCTTCCCTTCGCCTGCCCCACATACAAAAGTCAAGACAAACATGTTTGGATAACTTTTGAACTCACTTAATTTTAAACTGAGTGCTGATTTTCAGCAGGGGTAAAGACAAGAAGCGGGAGAGGGGCCAGGCCAAGGAAACTGCTGGAGGAAGCTGGTGACTCGCAGGCGCCAGCTGATGGGACCAGCCCTCCCATGATCCCATGCCTGCAGGGCTTCTAAGAGCTGGCAGCGCCACAGGGATAAATAAGGCCAATGACCGCACCTTACATGGCCATCCCAGCGGGCGCCCAGAATCCCAGGGATTACGCAGACTTCTGGAGGACTTGGAGCAAGTGCACATCACCTGCTGCCACAAGTGTGCCCGGGTCTCTGCAGCCTCTGTCTTGTGACTGAGGAATTTTTAAATGGAAGCTCTGAGCTCACACAGAAGAAAATGTCTCCCTGATGTCACACAGTTGCTGCCAATTCATCAGCTCCAGCTAAAGGTCAGCAAGGGGGAAGCCACTGCCCGAGGGTCCGGCTGCCCCTCCCTGAGATGGGGCTTCCCTCCCGCAGGCTTACTGCCAGCCGTCCAGGCCAGCCACAGAAGCTGAGGGCTGCTTGCTTTTCCAGGGCACACGCAGAGCAGTCCAAACACCACTTGGCTGCTTCTGCCTTTCTCTATGCAGATATTAACTGATTCAACCTCCCAGCCCTATCCCACCCACCTCTCCCTTCTGTAGACAATCAGGGCAAACCCTGGAGTCTCGCTAAAACGTGTCCTGAGGGTCCTTCTCTGGGATCACTTCAGGAGTAACACTAAATCCTATGGTGGTTGTCTTGGGTTCTTTTTTTTTTTTTTTTTTTTTTTTTTGAGACGGAGTTTCGCTCTTGTTACCCAGGCTGGAGTGCAATGGCGCGATCTCGGCTCACCGCAACCTCCGCCTCCTGGGTTCAGGCAATTCTCCTGCCTCAGCCTCCTGAGTAGCTGGGATTACAGGCACGCGCCACCATGCCCAGCTAATTTTTTGTATTTTTAGTAGAGACGGGGTTTCACCATGTTGACCAGGATGGTCTCGATCTCTTGACCTCGTGATCCACCCGCCTCAGCCTCCCAAAGTGCTGGGATTACAGGCTTGAGCCACCGCGCCTGGCCCTGTCTTGGGTTTTTTTTTTTTTTTTCTTTTTTTTGAGATGGAGTTTCGCTCTTGTTACCCAGGCTGGAGTGCAATGGCGCGATCTCGGCTCACCGCAACCTCCGCCTCCTGGGTTCAGGCAATTCTCCTGTCTCAGCCTCCTGAGTAGCTGGGATTACAGGCATGAGCCACCATGCCCAGCTAATTTTTTGTATTTTTAGTAGAGACGGGGTTTCACCTTGTTGACCAAGATGGTCTCCTCGATCTCTTGACCTTGTGATCCACCCGCCTCAGCCTCCCAAAGTGCTGGGATTACAGGCGTGAGCCACCGCGCCCGGCCCCTTGTCTTGGGTTTTTAATGGCTAAATGCAGTGGTCAAAAGCTAGGAATCCCACTGTCTGGGGTCACAGCCTGGTTCTGCCACTTCCTAGTAGTATGATATTTGTAAGTTACTTAGCTTCTCTGAGCCTGCTTCCTGACCTGAAAAATAAGGATAATAAGAATATTTATCTCACATAGTGTGGTCCTGAAGACCCACTGTGAAGCACTGGTACAGAGCCTGGCAAGTAGTAAGTGCTCAATAAATGTTAGCTTGGAATCAACACACAGCTACTGCTGGGCAAGTCACTTAATCCCTGAGTCTTGATTTCCTCATCTGTCCAATGGGGATAAGCATATGTAACAGACAGTCACTGAGAGGATTCAATGAGAAGGAACACAAAACCATTAATACAGCACCTAGCAGTGGAAAAATACATGGCGGCTGCTGGGACTATTACCTCCATCATTCAAAACTTGATCTTTAGGAAAGGCCCAACACACGGAGTATAAATCACCTTCAAACAGTCAGGCAAGGTGGCTCACGCCTCTAATCCCAGAGGCAGAAGCAGATGGATCCCCTGAGGTCAGGAGTTGGAGACCAGGTTGGCCAACATGGTGAAACCCCGTCTCTACAAAAATTTTTAAAAAATTAGCCACGTATGATGGCAGGCGCCTGTAATCCCAGCTACTAGGGAAGCTGAGGCAGGAGAATCACTTGAATCCGAGAGGTGGAGGTTGCAGCAAACCGAGATCAGGCCTTTGCACTTCAGCCTGGGCAACAAGCGAAACTCCACCTCAAGAGAAAAAAAAGGCCAGGCGCGGTGGCTCAAGCCTGTAATCCCAGCACTTTGGGAGGCCGAGGCGGGTGGATCATGAGGTCAAGAGATCGAGACCATCCTGGTCAACATGGTGAAACCCCGTCTCTACTAAAAAAAAAATACAAAAAATTAGCTGGGCATGGTGGCACGTGCCTGTAATCCCAGCTACTCAGAAGGCTGAGGCAGGAGAATTGCCTGAACCCAGGAGGTGGAGGTTGCGGTGAGCCGAGATCGCGCCATTGCACTCCAGCCTGGGTAACAAGAGCGAAACTCCGTCTCAAAAAAAAAAAAAAGATGGGGTTTCACCATGATGGCCAGGCTGATTTTGAACTCCTGACCTCAGGTGATCCACCCACCTCGGCCTCCCAAAGTGCTAGGATTCTAGGCATGAGCCATCATGCCTGGCAAAAACATCTTTTTCAATTACTTTTAGAGTTTTTCTCTCTTTGTGGGACTCTTTCCTATTCTGGCCTAAATTGCTAGGAAGGTAAGAGAGATGAAAAGAAAAAGGTACCTGGAGGCCAGGAGTAGTAGTTCATGCCTATAATCCCAGCACTTTGGGAGGCTAAGGCAGGCCACCCAAACCTCATTCCCGGATTTATTCTTCCTTGGCCTCTTCCCCTTAGTCTTTTCTCTCTCTCTCTCTCTCTCTCTCTGTCTCTCTCTCTCTCTCTCTCTCTTTTATTTTTTTAAGATGGGGTTTCACCATGATAGCCAGGCTGGTCTTGAACTCCTCACAGGTGATCCACCCACCTCAGCCTCCCAAAGTGCTAGGATTACAGGCGTAAGCCACCACCCCTGGCATTTTTTTTTTTTTTTTTTTTTTTTTTGAGACAGAGTCTTGCTCTGTTGCCCAGGCTAGTGAAGTGGCACTATCTCGGCTCACTACAGCCTCAGCCTTCCAAGTAGTTGGGATTACAGGTACCTGCCACCGTGCCCAGCTAATTTTTGTATTTTTTAGTAGAGATGGGGTTTCACCATCTTGGCCAGGCTGGTCTCGAACTGACCTCATGATCCACCCACCTTGGCCTCCCAAGGTGCTGAGATTACAGGTGTGAGCCACTGCGCCCAGCCCTTTCTCTTAACACAAAGATGTGCAAGACTCACTGTGGCTCTTGGTTTTATCCTTCCATGGGACATTAATATTTTATTTTATTTTATTTTACTTTATTTTATTTATTTTTGTGGGGCCAGGCATGGTGGCTCATGCCTGTAATCCCAGCACTTTGGGAAACCAAGGCAGGCGGATCCCTAGAGTTCAGGAGTTTGAGACCAGCCTGGCCAATATGGCGAAACTCCGTTTCTACAAAAATGGAAAAATTAGCCGGTGCATGGTGTGGCATACCTGTAGGCCCAGCTACTGAAGCTGAGCAGAGAACATGGCTTGACCCTAGGAGGTAGAGGCTGAGATTGTGCCACTGTACTCCAGCCTGGATAACAGGGCCATATCCTATCTCCAAAAAAACAAAATCCACGTTTTTGGTTTATTTTTATTTTTTTGAGACAGGGCCTCACTCTGTCACCCAGGCTGGAGTACAGTGGAAGGATCCCAGCTCACTTCAGCCTCAACCCCGGCTCAAGCAGTTGTCCCGTGTTGGCCTCGCAAAGTGCTGGGATTACAGGTGTGAGCCACAGTGCCCAGACAAGCATTAATATTTGAATGACAAGATCTAGAGGTTTAATATAAATTACCACCTTGTGTAAACATTTGTTGAGCCTCTTCCCGATTGCCAGGCACGAGGCCAGGCTCTTCCACTGCCGCACAAGTACCTGGTCATATCCCTGAGGCATCAGCTTCGCAGATGCTTCATGCAGTGTGTGCGACTCTCCTCACCCCATTCCTCTCAAATCCAGGAAGTGACCAAGTGTTGTGAGATTCATCCAGTCTCCCGTTCACTAATCTCTGCTTCCGTTTCCACAGGGCACCCCCCTCAGCCCTTCCTGGGGTCACTTGTGTCACTGCAATAGCTCATTCATGGAGGTCCCTGCCTCCAGCCTTACCTCCCTCTAATCTATCCTTCATCACATTATCCACCAACCCCAAACCCTTCAAGACTCTCCCAAATTTCCTTCAAGATCCTCCGTAATCCTTCCCAAACTCTCCAGGGTGGGATGTATTTTATAGAGCCCTCCCCCATCCTTGAGAGGGGTTTCTGTGAAGGAAGGAGGCGAGGGTCCCAGGGTGCCAGCCTGAGCAGAGGGGTGTGGACACAAGAGTGCCTGGTGCAATGTGGCTGGGGCGAAAATCTGAATCACAGTCAATGAGGGCAGCCAAATTCCTATCTGGGAAATCAGGGCAGTCTGAAGGGTGAGGCCAAGCTGTAAACAGAATGAGTAATGAGGTCAGAAGCTGGTGGGGACCAGAATCATGTCTAGATGCAGTTCAAGGAAACGGATATGGTACAAGACTGAAGCTGTGAATGGAATTATAAGAAGGTGCTGAAGTAACCCCAATATACTGCTCCACACAGGATTGGGGGTGGGAGGAACAGCCTGAGAAATCTCCCTTTCCTCTCATCCCTAAATGTGTACCAAATACACGCTCTTTGCCTTTCCATGTGTGTGTAAAGGTCCTGTCTCCCCTGCTGCCTACTACCATTTCGTACCCCTCGCATGCCTCTTAGCAATGCCAAGTTATTTGCCCAAAGTTGCATGCTGGTAGATGTGGAAACAGGGCTATATTTCCTCAGCTAACAGGGGATATGCTAGCAAAGTGAGCTGATACTCAGGTTCATAGGTTGGCAAATTACTTTACAGCTCAGATTCTTCATCTGTATAGTGAGGATAATAATAACATACTTCATAGTAGTGTCATAATAACACCACTGTGAGGATTAGCCAAGCAAATATTTGTAAAATGCTTAAAACAGTGCTTGGTACCTAGTATATACTGTATCAGTGTTGGCTAAATAAAAATAAGGTGCCTTGCTGGTCGGCCGGGCCAGTACTCAAAGTCAGTTCTAATTTTAAGGCTTGACTCCTTGGCTCTTCCACTGCTAAGGCCAACAGCAGGCTACAGTGGACTAGGCTGACTACAAGACTTTCAAAAATTAATTTTCTGGGCCAGGCGCAGTGGCTCACGCCTGTAATCTCAGCATGTTGGGAGGCCGAGGCAGGCAGATCACAAGGTCAGAAGATCGAGACCATCCTGGCCAACATGGTGAAACCCCGTGTCTACTAAAAACACAAAAATTAGCTGGGCGTGGTGGCACATACCTGTAATCCCAGCTACTTGGGAGGCTGAGGCAGGAGAATCGCTTGAACCTGGGAGTTGGAGGAGGTTGCAGTGAGCTGAGATCGTACCACTACACTCCAGCCTGGCAACAGAAAGAGACCCCGTCTCAGAAAAAAAAAAAAAAAATTAATTTTCCACCGGGTGCAATGGCTCACATCTGTTATCCCAGCACTTTGGGAGGCCAAGGCGGGTGGATTGCTTGAATCTGGGAGTTTGAGGCCAGCCTGGGCAACATGGCAAAACCCCATCTCTCAAAACCAAATAATAATAATAATAACCAGGTGTGGTGGGGCACATCTACAGTACCAGCCACTCAGAAGGCTGAGGTGGGAGGATCCCTTGAGCCTGGGCCGCTCCAAGTGAGCGGTAACTTCACCACTGCACTCTAGCCTGAGCAACAGAGCAAATTTTTTTTGTCTCAAAACAAAAAAAATTAATTTTCATTTCAACTTAAAAAAACATGCTGTTGGCTTATTTCACTTGGGCACACAGGAAATATCACTCAAGTAACTACCCTTACCTGTTCTTAGGAAACCACTCAGAAATCCAGAAGGACCAGTTCAAATATAGTACCTATCCCAAATTTTAATAGGCCTCATGAAGAAAAGTCAGTCTCAGAAAATGCCGGTGGATGTCAAAACCAGCAAGGATTAGGCAATCGAGTTGAGTCCAGCAAGGTTCAAGGATGCAGCTTGTGCTGGAAAGGGAGCTGTCAGGAGATAATGCAGAGAGGAGGAAATACCCTATTTGTTTTTCTCAAAACTATTGGAGGTGGTAGTGTTTGGAAAGGGAGGGAGGGGGGAGGGGAAAATGTGAGTGTGTGGTTTGTTAAGTGATAAAATACCGACTCAGTGATTGTAATAACTCAGTAGCAATTCAAAGAAGATAGTGCAAAAGTCTGTTTGCTCTAGCCATCTATCAACCAGAAATCTTTATTAACTGAACCTCTCACGCGACTACAATATGGCACTAATAGATGTTTGAAAATGATGACCCTGATATGCTGCAAAATCCTAAACAGCTTTCTGAAGCAGGAGAGAAAAGATGAAACGAAGCTTGGTATGGTTTGTGACAAGCGTATTTTATTGTATTCTAATTTTTTCAAAACAAGCAATATTTTTGTCATGCGTAGCATGTGATGATTTATATGCCATCTAATAACTTTCTATTCGTTGTAACATTAGAATAATACATGGTCCGATTGTGATTGCTATCAGGGTTTAATAAACATTCTTTTTCTGTAAACACGCCATTTACTTACTTCCACGTTCCCTCTCCCTGTCCTTTATTTCATTTTAGTTTCAAACGTGACCCCGATGGTCTTCCACTGGTTTTATTCTTCCGTGAGGTGGGTGTACCTGGCCTTAGGAAGCGCTTACCCTGCCTCGCCGAAGTTTCACACTTCTGTTTCACACCCAGGGTGGAGCTTGCTTTATTTCTCATTAACAGAAAATAAGGAGGGACGGCCGCCTGGGTACACTTAAAAAATGAAGGCATCTCTGGGGAGGCGAGGTCCTCGGAGAGCCAGGCAGTGACAATTGAGTGGTGTGGAGCACGTGGATTAAGTCGAACAGAAACAGATCCTGCCCCAGGGACGCCAGACACAAAGCAGAAACTCTGACTGCGCCCGGAGGGCCCTGGATCCCTTACCCACGCTGGACGTTCTCCCGCCTTTTCTAATTACCTTCCCATTTCTTTCGCTCCCCTTCTCAGCCCGAGTGTTCAGGGCTCTGCATACCACAGAGGTCAGACACAAATAAAATCCATACATGGACTCCATTCTCGGGTCACATCATGTGGTGAACAAATCAGACTGAAGATGGCTCCCACTCCCACCTCCCAACCCCACCACGAAAGCACTGCTTGTAAACACTAGTCACTTAGTAACACCCTCCCGTCAGTCGCCTTTGGGCTATTATTCATCACCGACTAACCTTAAACCAACTTCATCTTCACAGGGCTCCCCCTAGAAGAGAGGAAATTCCACAGCTCTGATGTGATGTGAAACGTGATCTGACCGCCCCAGCACTTTCTTTTTCACTCTCCCCAGCCAGTTCCCAAACTGGGTTTCCCGGGCCCCTCTCGGGGCGGCCTTCTCCCGCCCCCCTCTCCACCCCCTACTTCTTTCCCTCTCCATTTCCACGCTGTAACCTGATAGGCTGGAAATGCAGCTTCTTTCATCTTCTATTTCCCACATCCTGAAAGTTTGGAGAGAAGGAGCCCACCCAGATGAAGGAATTCCAAGTATGTGCAGCCCCCTGCTCCTCTAACTCCATTCACAAAGCAGATTACTAATGGCCCGAGGCTCCAGGGAGGCCCCATCCTCTCCCCACCCCCCACCTCCCAGGGAGTTTACTCATTCCACATCCTTACTCCTCACCAGCACAAAAACCTAAGTCCACATGCCGAGAACCAAAAATTAACTTTCCCTGGACTCTGAGCCGAAGAAAAGCTTTCAGACCTCACTCCGATTGGGACTGCAGTGGCCAGGAGACTCAGCTTACCAATCAAGCGTCCCCTCTTTAGCAATTTTAGATAAAAGGGCTCAGGGAAAATGAGTCATTGGATCAAGGGGAAAAGATATAAATGTAACGTGATGTTTCAAGGAGACATGCTCAGGTCTTTAGAAGAGATCACAGAGTGTTCTAACTCAGACACATTTCAACAGAAATTGTTTCAAGACCAGAGTAAGAGATGCTTTAAGATAGGCAGAGAATGTGTGGGGGAATGTGTGGGGGGTGGGGGGACGGGGGGAGTTTCTGGTAATGTTTTTTGTTAAGAAATGTCTTGGGCCGGTGGTGGGGGAAGGGGGGCTCACGCCTGTAATCCCAGCACTTTGGGAGGCTGATGGGGGTGGATCACCTGAGGTCACGAGTTTGAGGCCAGCCTGACCAACTTGGTGAAACCCCGTCTCTACTAAAAATATATTAAAAAATGAGCCTGGCGTGGTGGCAGACGCCTGTAATCCCAGCTACTCCAGAGGCTGAGGTAGGAGAATCGCTTGAATCCAGGAGGCGGAGGTTGCAGTCAGCTGAGATCGTACCACTGCACTCCAGCCTGGGTGACAGAGCGAGACTGTGTCTCAAATAAATAAATGAATAAATAAATAAATATAAATGTCATGAGTTCACTACCTGGAAATCAGTGATCACGAAACACGCCCCCGGGTCAGCTCTTTGGTCCTCCTGTCTTGAGTTCTGTCACTGACAGGGAAACAGGACAGGGACAGCTTTTTTGACTCAACCTCAACTTCCTCCTCAATGGTTAGGAAGTGCCCCCCCCCACCCCATGAGTCCCTATTCATTAAGGATGACTGACGGTGTTATCTATCCGTCAAGGAGGGTGAGAAAGCTGTTCTGAATCTGTACCCACTCTGAGATAATCAGTTCCCTGAGCTTACTAGCTTTGTGTAAAATGGGGTTTCCAGCCAGGATGGGTGGCTCACATACGTAATTCCAGCACTTTGGGAGGCCGAGGTGGGTGGATCACCTGAGGTCAGGAGTTCAAGACCAACCTGGCCAACATGGAGAAACCCGTCTCTATTAAAACTACAAAAATAAGCTGGGCATCATGACAGATGCCTGTAATTTCAGCTACTCAGGAGGCTGAGGCAGGAGAATCGCTTGAACCCAGGAGGTGGAGGTTGCAGTGAGCCAAGATTGTGCCATTACACTCCAGCCTGGGCAACAAGATCAAAACTCCAACTCAAAAAAAAAAAAAAAAAAAAAGACAGAAATGGGGTTATCCTATATCAAAGAGGTCGCTCCTGTCCTTTCTAATATTAGAAAGTACATTTAGGTTGGATGCATTGGTTCACACCTGTAATCTCAGCACTTTGGGAGGCTGAGGTGGTAGGATCACAAGGTCAGGAATTCGAGACTATCCTAACCAACATGGTGAAACCCCTTCTCTAGTGAAGAGACAAAAAACTCGCCGGGCATGGTGGCAGATGCGGGTACTCCCAGCTACTCGGGAGGCTGAGGCAGGAGAAACACTCGAACCTGGGAGGCGGAGGTTGTAGTGAGCTGAAATCTCGCCATTGCACTCCAGCCTGGGCAACAGGGGGAGACTGTCTCAAAAAAAAGTACGTTTAATAGATTGCTACTCATATTGTCTTTACAACTCAGGATAAACTTGCAAAACTTGCTATATGCAATAGCATTTAACAACAACTCTCTCTCTCTCTCCCTCTCTCTCTCTCTCTCTCTCTCTTTCTCTCTCTCTCTCTCTCTCTCTCTATATATATATATATATATATACACGATAAAGCTGGGCACATGTTAGTGCATAGGGTCATGCATTCAATAGGTCTGATACTGCCCAAGAACTCTCATAGAATTCAAGAGGCCAGATCTGGAAGATGCAGTAACAGTGATTAGAAATAACAGACTGTGGCCGGGCGCGGTGGCTCAAGCCTGTAATCCCAGCACTTTGGGAGGCCGAGGCGGGTGGATCACGAGGTCAAGAGATCGAGACCATCCTGGTCAACATGGTGAAATCCCGTCTCTACTAAAGGTGCAAAAAATTAGCTGGGCATGGTGGCGTGTGCCTGTAATCCCAGCTACTCCGGAGGCTGAGGCAGGAGAATTGCCTGAACCCAGGAGGCGGAGGTTGCGGTGAGCCGAGATCGCGCCATTGCACTCCAGCCTGGGTAACAAGAGCGAAACTCTGTCTCAAAAAAAAAAAAAAAAAAGAAAGAAAGAAATAACAGACTGTGGCAGAACAGGCACATTGCAACTCCTTGGACCATTCCCAAGATGCTAAGAAGAAATCTGTACTGCAGCTCAGCTGCAAGACTGCCCCACGTTTGCAATCTTTATGTTAAGTGCTGCCTGCTCAAGACATCCAGCTGGTAATAGGCTCCTACCAAGGCTCAGGATCCTTAGGTGACAGCAGCACAGAATGATAGAATCAATGCCTGCAACAACAGAGCAAGTATTTATCTCTCTAGGCCTCAGTTTTCTTATCTGCAAAACACTGAAGCCACCCCAACCCTGGCGAATCAAAGTGCAACCCCAGACCAGCAGTAATGCGTCAGCGGCTAGCTTGGGAGATAACTAGAAATGCAGGCTCTTGGTCTCCACCCTAACCTGCTGCATTTTCACAAGCTCCCCAGGTGATTCCTGCACACATGACAATTTAAGATGCCTTGGCCCAGACTCAGGCTCTCCAAAGGTCCTCTACGTAGTTCTGAAATTGTCTGATCTCATTAAGTGCTTTCCAAGGAAGTTTCTGATAAACGGTTTTCCTTCTTTCTTCTGCCTCCGGTCTTGGAACTTAGTCTCCTCTGCCAAGGAACTCCAATTTTAGTAGGCACAGGACTCACATGAAGACCTTATTTACAATGCAGATTCTTGAATGCCATCAAGAAACTGACTAGGACTGTTGTGGGGCCAGAGAATCTGTGTTTCAATCAGTCTCTTCCACATAGTTCCACAGATTATGGCCCCGGATTACATGTTTTTCTTTTTTTCCCTTAATTTTTTTGTTGTGTAAGATTTCAAACATAGAAAAAATAGACCAAACAGTAATATCGAGCAATCATGTTTCAATCCCCAGCTTCAGCAAGTATCAATCAACTCAAGGCCAGTTTTGTTTCCCTCAGATCATACTTTTGAAAAACTCATATCTAGACCTTCCAGACCTTCCCGGTTCCCTTCACCTACCTTCTAGTCCTTTAGGGTTCAGCATGTTCTCATCGAGGGCAAGAGTTGTATTCTACCATCTTAAAATCCCCAGCATCTAATGCTGTGCCTGACACATGTGTTGCTCAATAAATTGGTAATAAAAATAACAAATTAAAAATAATTTTGAGGCCGGGCGCGGTGGCTCACGCCTGTAATCCCAGCACTTTGGGAGGCCGAGGCGGGTGGATCATGAGGTCGAGAGATCGAGACCATCCTGGTCAACATGGTGAAACCCCGTCTCTACTAAAAATACAAAAAATTAGCTGGACATGGTGGCGCGTGCCTGTAATCCCAGCTACTCAGGAGGCTGAGGCAGGAGAATTGCCTGAACCCAGGAGGCGGAGGTTGCGGTGAGCCGAGATCGCACCATTGCACTCCAGCCTGGGTACCAAGAGCGAAACTCTGTCTCAAAAAAAAATAATAATAATAATAGTAATTTTAGGACGGCCGTAGTGGCTTATGCCTGTAATCCCAGCATTTTGGGAAACCGAGGCGGGTAGATCACTTGAGGCCAGTAGTTCGAGACCAGCCTGGCCAACATGGAGAAACCGCGACTCTACTTAAAATACAAAAGATTAGCCAGACATGGTGAGGGGCGCCTGTAATCTCAGCTACTTGGGAGGCTGAGGCAGGAGAATTGCCTGAACCCAGGAGGCGGAGGTTGCGGTGAGCCGAGATCGTGCCATTGCACTCCAGCCTGGGCAACAAGAGCAAAACTCCATCTCAAAAAAAAAAGAAAAGAAAAGAAAAACAACTTTAAAGTAAAACATAAATTAGCAGCTGCCTGTATGGTTTAAACTGCAGGTAGATGAGATTAGTTGTGTTCTGATTTTTCAATTCTTTGCCTGGGATTCCTGTTACGGTTAGAGAAACGAAGGCATTCAAACACATTGTACCTAGTGAAAAAATTAGAAAAAAGGTTCCAAAAGCCCCAGTTTACACCCCCTTCCTTCCTGGTCTCAGTGTTTTGTAAAAGATCTTGTGCCTGTGTGTGTGGTAAGAGACAAGGTAGGAAAATGCCTCTGGGGACTGAGGATATTGTCTCAGGGCTTTTGTTTTACTCTTTAACCTAGTAATAAATCTCTTAAAGCTCCTGTGGTATTCAGAATATCCTGTCTATGGCAAGGTCGTCCCACAGTTGTGAAAGGAATTCAAGTTTACTGAGTGGACAGAGCCCTGATGTTCCAAAGGCACAGTCCAGCCCTTTTCACCTATTTGCTAATTAGAATGGCTAAATCTCAGTCCTGGGTATGCTCAATAATAGGAGGGAGGCTAAGAGAAGGCAGAACCGAAGCTGAGAAAAGAACTCTGCAGTTCCAAAACTCAGCACAACAATCAAGGGATAAAGTGGTAATTAGGCCTGATTATCATGCAAGGCAGCCCCGGTTAAATTGGAATGTAGCCGGAGAGACGAAAGGCTGGATGGAGAGTTTGCTATGCTGGAGACATGCTTTGATGTCTGCAGGGAAGGTTGTGTTTCATTCAGCCATCCAACTAACCAAAAAAAAAAAAAATGTTGCCAGAGCAATATGAAACCTTCTAAAATGCAGCATACGGCAAGCAGAAGTAGAGAGCAAGTGGCTGGTTCTGAGCTCGTGTGTGTGTGTGTGCGTGTGTGTGTGTGTGTGTGTGTGTGTATACTTCGATGCTGCTTTTCTCAGATTTACTACTTCAGCCCCTTGGATCTGTCAGAAGACGAGAGAATTAAAGAGCGCGTACTGGCTATTAACTCACTCTCCTTGGTTGAGCAGATTCTTGTGACAAGGGAGAATGTGTCTAAGCTTGGGGCAGACTTTTTACCTGCTGTGGGGAGGAAGCAAAAGAAATAAAAGGGAAATTACTCTGTGTGTCCCTGAGAGGCCCAGAACTAAGGTAGCAGATGCTGATGGAGTCATCTGAGGCTGCCAGCTACCGCAGCTTTTATACCAACTGATGTAGGAAGAAGAAAATGAGCCAAGAAAGTAGGTTAATCTCCCAGAGAAACACAAAATAGGTAGCAAGTCGAATTTTTACACCTTTCACTCTTTAATTGCTTTAGACCCAGAGCTTCGAAGCACAAGGAATTCCTTTTGTGTCCTTACTTTACCTTTCTCGCCCTTTTCGTATTATTCTCTGTTTTAACATAACTGTTTTGTATGGGAGCTAACTACTCAGCTAGGGACATGCCCCAAACCAACCAACTTTCACCTTCCATGCAAGAGACTTTTTTTTTTTTTTTTTTTTTTGAGATGGAATTTCGCTCTTGTTACCCAGGCTGGAGTGCAATGATCTCGGCTCACTGCAACCTCCGCCTCCTGGGTTCAGGCAATTCTCCTGCCTCAGCCTCCTGAGTAGCTGGGATTACAGGCACGTGCCACCATGCCCAGCTAATTTTTTGTATTTTTAGTAGAGACGGGGTTTCACCACGTTGACCAGGATGGTCTCGATCTCTTGACCTTGTGATCCACCCGCCTCGGCCTCCCAAAGTGCTGGGATTACAGGCTTAAGCCACCGCACCCAGCCCATGCAAGAGACTTTTAATGTGACTTGGTATTGGGAGACAATCAACTTTCTACTAAATCACTGGCAGAAAAACAATAGTCAGGTCTGTGGGAAGATGTTGTTATTTTGCTCACCCTGTTGTTCACAGGGTGTTCACAGGGTGCTCACCATAGGAAGTAGCATGAACAATCCTGGCTTAGCATTAAGAAAGTTCATGAAAATACAAAATCCCACATGGGAGACTACGTGCAATTCCTTAAGGATCACCAAAATGACACCCACTCACCGCTATGTTCTATCATTCAGGCACATAGTTTAATATTTCTTTTCAAAAGGAATAAAGTAAGCTGTTGATCAGATTATCCTGAAGGAATTAGAAAAGCGTTTAATAAATGTACAGCTGTGGTTTCTTGGGTTTATTACAACTTTTTCCAATCTGGTATTTTTTGCAGTGATTTCTTCTGTTACCCCTTTTACTTTTAAGACTGGTATAGGCCGGGCACGGTGGCTCATGCCTATAATCCCAGCACTTTGGGAGGCCGAGGCAGGTGGATCACGAGGTCAAGAGATCGAGAGCATCCTGGTCAACATGGTGAAACCCCGTCTCTACTAAAAAGACAAAAAAAAAAAAAAAAAAATTTAGCTGGGCAGGGTGGCACCTGACTGTAGTCCCAGCTACTTGGGAGGCTGAGGCAGGAGAATTGCTTGAACCCAGGAGGCGGAGGTTGCCGTGACCGAGATCATGCCGTTGCACTCCAGCCTGGGTAATAAGAGCAAAACTCCGTCTCAAAAAAAAAAGACTAGTGTAAAATGATAATGACGTATATTTGCCATAAAGAGCCTGTGGAATAACAGCACATACAAACTTTTTTGTTACACCTATCTGTCACTATTGATATTACAACTATACTTCAGATATTGTGTGAGTGAAGAGTGACGCATTTATGTAACAGACTGTTCCTTTCCCCTCAAAACAGTGTCACTTGATTTAGGAGAAACTCTACTTAATCTCTTCTGTAAAATTCCCTGAAATTACTCTTATAACCTGTAGCATGAATTTAGAATAAATAAATTGCACAAGATTGAAAATACCCTTTCAGATATCTTATTTAGTACATTCTTCAAAAATTAAATTGTGGGGTTTTGTTTTTACTCCTCTATTTTTGTTTGTTTCTTGGTTTTTTTTGAGACAGAGTTTCGCTCTTGTTGCCCAGGCTGGAATACAATGGTGCAGTGTTGGTTTACCGCAAACTCCGCCTCCCAGGTTCAAGCGGTTCTCCTGCCTCAGCCTCCCGAGTAGCTGAGATTACAGGCACGTGCTACCACATCCAGCTAATTTTGTATTTTTAGTAGAGATGGGGTTTCACCATGTTGACCAGGCTGGTCTCGAACCTCTGACCTCAGGTGATCCGCCTGTGTCAGCCTCCCAAAGTGCTGGGATTACAAGCATGTGCCACTGTGCGCCCGGACTTACTCATCTTTTAAAAAGAAAAAAAGAGAAAGGAGAGGAAAGCAAAATGAGACTTAGCAGCTGTGTATTTTTTAAATAATAAGAAAATAGCATTCCCCAGAATTTCCAGTAAAACCCATAAGATTTAGGCAGTTCATCCCCAAAGTATGTGTGGGATGCTGGGAGCTCCCTGGCTTTTCCAGTCAACCCCACCCCCAAAAAACTCCCCACAAAAAAACAAAAGCAGATGGGCAGCATCTGAACGAATCAAACTCCCCAGGGGCCGGAGCTCTCTGCTCTAAATGCTAATAGAGTGAGTAATCAGAAACCTACATTTGGTAAATTATTTATCTTATCTCTGGAACTCAGCAAAGCATTGAAGACAGCAACTTCTGTAGAAAGATGTTGTTGGTCAAGAACTCCAGCTGGAATTTGTACTTTTACTAGAAAAGGGAAAAGTTCAGAGACCAGTGTGTCTGATGAAGCAATAATTTTTTTTTAAATGACCAAAAACAAAGCCAAAGAAAACTGACTTCACAGTTCCATGGAACAGGTCTGGTTTGTGTTTTGTTTAACGGGCCTTACATTCCATTCATATTAAGGTAATGTCAAAGGAAAGCGATAGACAATATATATATATCCCTGAAGAGTTGGGAATGGGTTCCATAGTCCCCATTTCCACACTACTCTTCCTTGTAGAAGGCTGTAAGAGATAAAAGTAACCTGGGACAGTGGTTCTTTTGTGTATGTGTGTCTGTGTATGTGAGACAGTGACTTGCTCTGTTGCCCAGGCTGGAGTGCAGTGGCATGATCTTGGTTTACTGCAACCTCTGTTTTCCGGGTTCAAGCAGTTCTCCTGCCTCAGCCTCCTGAGTAGCTGAGATTACATGCGCCCGCCACCACCCCTGGCTAATTTTTCTGTTTTTAGTAGAGACTGGGTTTTACTATGTTTAACAGGCTGGCCTCGAACTCCTGACCTCAAGTGATCTGCCTGCCTTGGCTTCCTAAAGTACTGGGATTATAGGAGTGAGCCACTGCACCCAGGTACCACCCCTCTCCTTTTTCTTTGAAACACAGTCTCACTCTGTCTCCCACCAGGCTGGAGTGCAGCGGTGCCATCTCCGCTCACTGCAACTTCCGCCTCCTGGGTTCAAGTGATTCTACTGCCTCAGTCTTCCGAGTGGCTGGGACTACAGGCACAGGCCACCTCACCTGGCTAATTTTTGTATTTTTAATAGAGATGGGGTTTCGCCATGTTGTTCAGGATGGTCTCGAACACATTTCAGCCTTCCAAAGTGCTGGGATTACAGGCGGAGCCACTATACCAGGACTGGGAACAGTGGTTCTTGAACTTGAGCATCCAGCATCAGAAGGCTTGTTGACACTCAGGATGCCGGGCTCCAACTCCAGAGTTGATCATTCTATTGGCTTGATGGGATAGGGTCTGTGAATTTGCATTTCCATCTTTGCTGCTGTAAGGGCCGTATTTTGAGAAGGACTGGTCTAGAGAATGGGGTCTTTTCACAATCTGGTCTGATTTCTGTAGAATCTGGGCATCCTCCTTCAGAGAATGGATGGAGATTTGGAGGTTTAAAGGTTTTTTTTTTTTTTTTTTTTTTTTTTTTTTTTTTTTTTTTTTTGAGACGGAGTTTCACTCTTGTTACCCAGGCTGGAGTGCAATGGCACAATCTCGGCTCACCACAACCTCCGCCTCTTGGGTTCAAGCAATTCTCCTGCCTCAGCCTCCTGAGTAGCTGGGATTACAGGCACGTGCCACCATGCCCAGCTAATTTTTTTTTTTTGTATTTTTAGTAGAGACGGGGTTTCACCATGTTGACCAGGATGGTCTCGATCTCTTGACCTCGTGATCCACCCTCCTCGGCCTCCCAAAGTGCTGGGATTACAGGCTTGAGCCACCGCGCCCGGCAGGTTTAAAGGTTTTGACTGGGATATTGACAGAGGAATTAGCCCTAGTAATGAATCTTATCACGTTCCCCTATTTTATGAAACACTTTAACTTGATAACTCAATTCATCCATGATTAACCTTTTTTTTTTTTGGTTGTTGAGACTGAGTCTTGCGCTGTTGTTGCCCAGGCTGGACTGCATTGCAGTGTTGTGATCTTGACTCACTGTAACCTCTGCCTCCCAGGTTCAAGCAATTCTCCTACCTCAGCCTCCCGAGTAGCAGGGATTACAGGCGCCTGCCACCACACAGCTTTATTTTATTATTTTATTTTATTTTATTTTTTATTTTTAGTAGAGACAGGGTTTCACCATGTTGCCCAAGCTGTTTTCAAACTCCTGACCTCAAGTGTTCCGCCCGCCTCCGCCTCCCAAAGTGCTAGGATTATAGGCAGGAGCCACCATGCCTGAATGATTAACATTATATTTATAAACTTTTAGCATTCCCACTTGCTTTGTGGCCCCCCACAGTTCTAGCAACTTTTGAGTTCAATAGTATTAAGCAAATAGGAAAGTAAAGGTTTCATTTGAATAAACATGATTGTATAAGTCAACATTCACATTTATAAACACATTAAGAATTGTATTTTGCCACTGGGCACGGTGGCTCATGCCTGTAATCCCAGCACTTTGGGAGGCCGAGGTAGGTGGATCAGAAGATCAGGAGATCCAGACCATCCTGGCCAACATGGTGAAACCCCATCTCTACTAAAAATACAAAAAATTAGCTGGGCGTGGTGGCGCCTGGTTGCAATCCTAGCTACCCGGGAGGCTGAGGCAGGAGAAATGGCTTGAACCTGGGAGTTGGAGGTTGCAGTGAGCTGAGATTACGCCACTACACTCTTGTCTGGTGATAGAGTGAGATTCTGTCTCAAAAAACAAAAAGAATTTTGTTTTGCTTCTACAAAACTTCATCAGTTTATCCACCCAGTGAACTCAACTCTGAACTGTGAAATAAGAGGAATTCACATTATTCCTTTCCCTTTGTTTCTTTCCTTCAAACACAAATATATTTGGAGTGCATATTTGTTTGTTTGTTTTAGAGACAGGGTTGCATCTGTGGCACCACATAGTGAACGTAGTGCGATGGCACCATTGTAGCTCACTGCAGCCTGGACCTCCTGGGCTCAAGCGATCATCCTTCTACTTTAGCCTCCCAAGTAACTGAGTTGACAGGTGCACCACCATGTTCAGTGAATTTTTTAAAATTTTAGGCTGGGCACGGTGGCTTACTCCTGTAATTCCAGCACTTTGGGAGGCCGAGGCGGGTGGATCACGAGGTCAAGAGATCGAGACCATCCTGGTCAACATGGTGAAACCCCGTCTCTACTAAAAATACAAAAATTAGCTGGGCATGGTGGCGCGTGCCTGTAATCCCAGCTACTAGGGAGGCTGAGGCAGAAGAATTGCCTGAACCCAGGAGGCAGAGGTTGCGGTGAGCCGAGATCGCGCCATTGCACTCCAGCCTGGGTAACAAGAGCGAAACTCCGTCTCAAAAAAAAAAAAAAAAAAAAGAAAGAAAGAAAAGGTCTTTCTATGTTGCCTAAGCTGCTCTCAAACTCCTGGCCTCAAGTGATCCTCCTGCCTCAGCCTCCCAAAGTGTTGGGATTACAGACATGAGTCACTGTGCCCAGTGTAGGAGTGAATATTGTATATATGGATAATAACAATTAAAAATGTAAGTCAAGATATTTAATCTAAGGGGATATGAGTGCAAATAACTACACACATGGTGGTGGCTCAGGAAAGCTCTTACAGCAGGTAAGTCTGCTGAAAATCCTTCCACGGCCTTCTACCACTCTGCACATAAAATCCATACTACTCAGAAAGGCACACACAGGCTGGGCATGGTGGTAATCCTAGCATTTTGGGAGACCGAGGCAGGCGGATCGCCTGAGGTCAGGAGTTCGAGATCAGCCTGGCTAACATGGCAAAACCCCATCTCTACTAAAAATACAAAACTTAGCCAGGTGTGGTGGTGCACACCTGTAGTCCCAGCTACTTGGGAGGCTGAGGCAGGAGAATCACTTGAACCTGGGAGGCAGAGGTTGCGGTGAGCCGAGATTGTGCCACTACATTCCATACTCCAGCCTGGGCGACAGAGTGAGATTCCATCTCAAAAAAGAAAAGAAAAGAAAAGCACACACAGTTCTTCATGATCACCCATGGCTACCTGTTCACTTAAATTTCTCTCAACTCCCTTTTCACTCCAGGGCCCATACTCAGCAGCAAGGTGAAAGTCTATGATAACGTGAATTTCAGATATAACTGCAACTGACAATTACTTCTCTGCCAAGTCCCTTCTCAAATGGGGGTAGAATAAAGTGTTGGAGGTGGGGCAGCTGGGAAGTGACTGCCTCATGATCATTTGGACTTTCTCACTTCAGTGAGCCTCGGTTGTGTACACAGTGAATTTCACTATCTTTACCTTGTGTGCTTTTTCTGATAGCATAGACCCTACTGAAAAATAATAGTTTTTCTTTAACTTCACAATGACAATGCAATTTTTCCTCTATTTTGTGCTTATAAAATTTTTGGATTAGCCAGGCATGGTGGCGCATGCCTGTAATCCCAGCTTACTCAGGAGGCCGAGGCAGGAAAATTGCTTGAACCCGGTAGGCAGAGGATGTGGTGAGCGGAGATCACACCATTGCACTCCAGCCTGGGCAACAAGAGTGAAACTCCGTCTCAAACAATAAATAAATAAAAATTTTTGGCCGGGCACGGTGGCTCACACCTGTAATTACAGCACTTTGGGTGGCAGACGCAGGTGAATCATGAGGTCAGGAGTTCGAGACCAGCCTGGCCAACGTGGTGAAACCCCATCTCTACTAAAAATACAAAAAATTGGCTGGGCATGGTGGCAAGCACCTGTAATACTACTTGGGAGGCTGAGGCATGAGAATCACTTGAACCCGGGAGGCGGAGGTTGTGGTGAGCCAAAATCATGCCACCGCACTACAGCCCTGGTGACGGTGCGAGATTCTGTCTCATAAAAAATAAAATAGGCCAGGCGCGGTGGCTCACGCCTGTAATCCTAGCACTTTGGGAGGCCAAGGTGGGTGGATCACCTGAGGTCAGGAGTTCAAGACCAGGCTGGCCATCATGGTGAAACCCCATCTTTTTTAAAAAAATTAACGAGGCTGGGCGCGGTGGCTCAAGCCTGTAATTCCAGCACTTTGGGAGGCCCAGGCGGGTGGATCAGAAGTTCAAGAGATCGAGACCATTCTGGTCAACATGGTGAAACGCCGTCTCTACTAAAAATACAAAACATTAGCTGGGCATGGTGGCGCGTGCCTGTAATCCCAGCTACTCAGGAGGCTGAGGCAGGAGAATTGCCTGAACCCAGGAGGCGGAGGTTGTGGTGAGCTGAGATTGCGCCATTGCACTCCAGCCTGGGTAACAAGAGTGAAACTCTATATGAAAAATAAAAATAAAAATAATAAATCAAAAATTAAAAAACAAAAAATAATAAAAACGAAAATTTCTGGATCCTGCTTACTACCGCACGACTTTTTTTTTTTCTGTTCATGCACATTCATGCCTCTGGATGTTTGCACATGCTTTTTCTTTTTCTTTTTCTTTTTCTTTTTTTTTCTGAGAAGGATGCTTGCTCTGTCACCCAGGCTGGAGGGCAATGGCACAATCTCCGCTCACTGAAACCTCCACCTCCCGGGTTCAAGCAATTCTCCTGCCTCAACCTCCCAAGTAGCTGGGACTACTGGCTCCCGCCACTATGCCTAGCTAATTTTTGTATTTTTAGTAGAGATGGGGTTTCACTATGTTGGCCAGACTGGTCTCAAACTCCTGACCTTGTGATCCACCTGCCTTGGCCTGCTAAAGTGCTGGGATCACAGGTATGATCCACCGTGCCCGACCTTGCACATGCTTTTGCTTACTGCTGAAATTTGAGCTTTCCCACCCTGTCCTTCCACTGGTTGGGCCTTCTATTTCTTTTCATGTTTCAAGACCCACATCTGGGGCAGCCTCCTCTCTGAAGACTTCCCTGATTCTGGAGATCAGATTTAAAGGCTTTCATTGCTTTATTTGCATATTTTATTCTAACTGTAATCACTATTAGAGTTTGACTGTGTAAGAGGTGCTTATAAAATATTTGTGAAGAAAGTGCCATACGGAGAGGCAGTGTCTAAGCAAAGAGAGATCGAAAAATGCAAGTCTCACTGTGGGGACAGCAAGTTCTATCCTGCCATTACCCTGTCTTCACACTCATAGGGAAAGAAAGACATGCAATTATGAGAAGATTTCAGAATAGCTGTGCCTTAGTTTCCTCATCTGCGAAACTGGAGTAATGACAGTACCTACCTCACAGAGTGATAGCGGTGGTGGGTGTGTTTTGTGTGTCTGTGTGAGACAGGGTCTCATTCTGTCACCCAGGCTGGAGTGCAGCCACACTATGATGGCTCACTCCAGCCTCTACCTCCTGGGCTCAAGCGATCCTCTGACCTCAGTTCCCTGAGTAGCTAAGACTACAGGTATATGCCACTACGCCCGGCTAATTTCCAAAAAAAAAATTGTGTAGAGAGGGGATCTCAAACTCTGGAGCTTAAGTGATCCTCCCACCTCTGCTTCCCAAAGCTGGGATTACAGGTATGAGCCACTGCTTGGCCTCATGGGGGTGTTATAAAGCATTCAGCACTGTTCTTGGCACATAGAAGGGCTCAAGAAAATGTAACCATTATTTGTTAAATTAGATTAATTCCATGCTTTTATGGGAGTGTCATTCTGTTTATTAAGGTGATGTTTCAGGGGTACCTTAGTAAGTAATTGAAGCCGGGCGCGGTGGTTCAAGCCTGTAATCCCAGCACTTTGGGAGGCTGAGGCGGGTGGATCACGAGGTCAAGAGATCGAGACCATCCTGGTCAACATGGTGAAACCCCGTCTCTACTAAAAATATAAAAAATTAGCTGGGCATGGTGGCGTGTGCCTGTAATCCCAGCTTCTAAGGAGGCTGAGGCAGGAGAATTGCCTGAACCCAGGAGGCGGAGGTTGCGGTGAGCTGAGATCCCGCCATTGCACTCCAGCCTGGGTAACAAGAGCGAAACTCCGTCTCAAAAAAAAAAAAAAAAAACAAAACACAAGACTAGATCTTTTAATGTATGCAAAATGCTTACCACAATTACTAAGTTAACACAGTTAACACTTGGTAAAAGGCAGCTTTTATTTTATTTTATTTATTTATTAATTTTTGAGACGGGGTATGTTGGCTGGATGTGGTGGCTCACTCCTGTAATCCCAGCACTTTGGGAGGCTGAGGCAGGAGAAACGCTTGAACCTGGGAGGCAGAGGTTGCAGTGAGCCGAGATCCCGCCACTGCACTCCGGCCTGGGAGACAGAGCGAGACTCCATCTCAAATATAAAAAGACATGGGTTTATTGCTATACATGTATTTTTGAGACGGAGACTCACTCTGTTTTCCAGGCCGGAGTGCAGTGGCGGCATCTCGGCTCACTGTAACCTCTGCCTCCCAGGTTCAAGCGATTCTCCTGCCTCAGCCTCCCAAAGTGATGGGATTGCAGGCGCCTGCCACCAGGCCCAGCTCATTTTTGTATTTTTAGTAGAGACAGGGTTTCTCCATGTTTGCCAGGCTGGTCTTGAACTCTTTTTTTTTTTTTTTTTTTTTTTTTTTGAGACGGAGTTTCGCTCTTGTTACCCAGGCTGGAGTGCAATGGCACAATCTCGGCTCACCGCAACCTCCGCCTCCTGGGTTCAGGCAATTCTCCTGCCTCAGCCTCCTGAGTAGCTGGGATTACAGGCACGCGCCACCATGCCCAGCTGATTTTTTTTTGTATTTTTAGTAGAGACGGGGTTTCACCATGTTGACCAGGATGGTCTCGATCTCTTGACCTTATGATCCACCCGCCTCGGCCTCCCAAAGTGCTGGGATTACAGGCTTGAGCCACCGCGCCCGGCCGGTCTTGAACTCTTGACCTCATGATCCACCTGTCTTGGCCTCCCAAAGTACTGGGTTTACAGGAGTGAGCCACCACACCCGGCTGTGAAGCTTAGTTTTCTTTTTTCAATTTTTTTTTTTTGTTTTTCCTTTTTTTGTTGTTGTTTGTTTTGTTTTTTGTATGTGTGAAGCTTATTTTAACCAGTCTCTCCTTAGTGTTTGCCTGTCCCAACTCACTCATTTTGGTTGATCTAGGCTCTAGTCACTAGCCGTTCCCAGGGAAAGTCCTAAGTCTCTGACAACTTTAGTATTGTTTTCAGAGTTTCTTTTGCAGCAAATCATAGGGGCATTAGTAGTTTCTGATTTGAGTTGTTCCCTGTTCTTACAATTCTAGGAAGAGAAGGGTCTTCTCTAAGCCCAGGTAATGTGGGCTTTCTGGGAGGGTTCCAGAGTAAATGCCTTTTTCCTTTAAGTCATATAAATAGTGCAGCCACTGCTTCCAAGCCCTATTAAGAAGAGGAACAGACCTGTTTCCTCTAGTGTCCCCTGAGTGCTGATAACTGGATACCAAGAAGTTGGCCAGATCATGCGGGATAGACAGCTGTCTACATGGTGTAATTTGAGGGGTTTGAGGAAATCCCCCTTCTTAAAATATCTTTCCCAATGGCCCTGACACATGCCTGAAATGTATGACTTATGCCTCAGAGTAAGGTGCTGCTGAAATGCAATTGTTATCCGTGAGTAGATTCACTTTCAGCCATTAGCACTTACTAGCATCTCAGGTTAAATTAATTTATCAGATTAGTTGGCTGAGTAGAGTCCCAGAGACATGCAGGCACAAGACAAATAAGTTTTAACAAGAACTCTGATCCCAGAGGGTCAGAAGTATGGGGTACGGGGCCACTCAGGTGAAGGGTGGCCGAGGATGGTCAGAACGGTTTGAGGCCAGCTGGGAAGGCCTGGTCAAAACTCCAGAGGGGAGATGTAGGAGATGTAGAATGAGGGCTGAGGAGGCTCTCAAGACAATTCCAGAATTTCTCTATTTTCAATATTACCACAATAAATACTTCTTAAAAACAAATGTGCAAACAAACAAAAACACAACATTCTTTTTCATTTGGGGTTCTTTTCTTTCTTTCTTTCTTTTCTTTTTTTTTTTTTTTTTTTTTTTTTTTTGAGACGGAGTCTCCTTCTGTCACCAGGCTGGAGTGCAGTGGCACAATATTGGCTCACTGCGACCTCCTTCTCAAGTGATCCTCCTGCCTCAGCCTCCCAAGTAGCTGTGACTGCAGGTGTGCACCACCACCCCCAGCTAATTTTTTGTATTTTTAGTAGACATGTTGGCCATGGTCTTGATCTCTTGACCTCATGATCCACCAGCCTCAGTCTACCAAAGTGCTGGGATTACAGGCCTGAGCTACCGCACCCAGCCCCTTTGGGGTTCTTTTTTTTTTTTTTTTTTTTTTGAGACGAAGTTTCGCTCTTGTTATCCAGGCTGGAGTGCAATGGCGCGATCTCGGCTCACCGCAACCTCCACCTCCTGGGTTCAGGCAATTCTCCCGCCTCAGCCTCCTGAGTAGCTGGGATTACAGGCACGCGCCACCATGCCCAGCTAATTTTTTGTATTTTTAGTAGAGACGGGGTTTCACCATGTTGACCAGGATGGTCTCGATCTCTTGACCTCGTGATCCACCCGCCTTGGCCTCCCAAAGTGCTGGGATTACAGGCTTGAGCCACCGCGCCCGGCCTTCTTTTTTTTTTTTTTGAGACGGAGTTTTGCTGTTGTTACCCAGGCTGGAGTGCAATGGCACGATCTCGGCTCACCCCAACCTCCGCCTCCTGGGTTCAGGCAATTCTCCTGCCTCAGCCTCCTGAGTAGCTGGGACTACAGGTGTACACCACCATGCCCGGCTAATTTTTGTATTTTTAGTAGAGACGGGGTTTCACCTTGCTGACCAAGATGGTCTCTATCTCTTGGCCTTGTGATCCACCCGCCTCGGCCTCCCAGAGTGCTGGGATTATAGGCGTGAGCCACCGCGCCTGGCCCTGGGGTTCTTAAGTTATTTCCCCAAAGTGGAATTTCCAGGTTCAAGTTAAAGTTTTGATTGTACAGCCGGGCGCGGTGGCTCAAGCCTGTAATCCCAGCACTTTGGGAGGCTGAGGCGGGTGGATCACGAGGTCAAGAGATCGAGACCATCCTGGTCAACATGGTGAAACCCCGTCTCTACTAAAGATACAAAAAAATTAGCTGTGCATGGTGGCACGTGCCTGTAATCCCAGCTACTCAGGAGGCTGAGGCAGGAGAATTGCTTGAACCCAGGAGGCGGAGGTTGCGGTGAGCCGAGATCGTGCCATTGCACTCCAGCCTGGGTAACAAGAGCGAAACTCCGTCTCAAAAAAAAAAAAAAAAAAAAAAAAAAAAAAAAAAAAAAAAAGTTTTGATTGTACAATGTCAAAATGCTACAGAGCCACTGTTTCTGGGTAAGTATAGTTGGGTTGAAATGTCTTTGTATGATTAGGATAATCATCTTTGTAGAAGGCCATTCATTCTTTCATTCAACCAAAAGCTGTTGAACTTAAAGTAAATGCCAGGTGCCATATTAGGATCTGGGGATACAAAGAAAAAAAGTCAATAATCCCTACTTTTTTTTTTTTTTTTTTGAGACAGTTTTTGCTCTGTTGCCAGGTGCCAGGCTGGAGTGCAGTGGTGTGATCTTGGCTCACTCCAACCTCCACCTGCGGGGTTCAAGCTATTCTCATGCCTCAGCCTCGTGAGTAGCTGGGATTACAGGCATGCGCCACCGTGCCCAGCTAATTTTTTGTATTTTTAGTAGAGACGGGGTTTCACCATGTTGACCAGGATGGTCTCGATCTCTTGACCTTGTGATCCACCCGCCTTGGCCTCCCAAAGTGCAGGGATTACAGGCGTGAGCCACTGCACCCGGTCAGCCCCTGACATTCTTATTCTGATTTATATTCTCCTTGAATCTTCAATTTTTTTTTCCCTGAAAAACATCATTGCCATTTTGTATAGTTTTTTAAAAAGTCATCATAGTACTATATGTGTGTTGAATTGATTCAAACATTACAGTAAAATTTTGCAGTAATCCCATCTCCCAGAGAGGACCAATATGAATAATTTAGTTAATTATCGTTTTCAAGAAACTCTGTACTGAGTGCCTATGATACAGTTGCCAATTATTGAACTATATCTAGGAGAGAGCTATTGTTAGCCTCAAATTACAGATGAGGAAACTGAGTCTAGAATTTAAAATTGCACAACTCCTAAGTGGCCAAGTCAAGATTGAAACCCACCTCTGTCTGACTCCAAAACCTGTACTCATGTAGAGCATGAAAGAGTAATTTCTGGCTGCACGCAGTGGCTCATGCCCATAATCCCAGAATTTTGGGAGGCCGAGGTGGGTGGATCACCTGAAGTCAGGAGTTCGAGACCAGCCTGGCCAACCATAGTGAAACCCCCGTCTCTACTAAAAATACAAAAAATTAGCTGGGCATGGTGGCTGGTGCCCGTAATCCCAGCTCCTTGGGAGGCTGAGGCAGGAGAATCGCTTAAACCTGGGAGGTGGAGGTTGTAGTGAACTGAGATCACACCATTGCACTCCAGCCTGGGCAACAAGAATGAAACTCTGTCTCCAAAAAAAAAAAAAAAAAAAAAAAGTAATTTTTTGAATACCTCAATGGCTAATATCTAAAGACTATTAAGACTCATCCAAAAATAAGATTGTCTTGTCGTAGGTTGGGCTTGGATGGGATTTCTTGGATGTCAAACTCAGTATTTTTGTAAAATCTTTCTTTTTTTTTTAAAGACAGGGTTTCGGCCGGGCGCGGTGGCTCAAGCCTGTAATCCCAGCACTTTGGGAGGCCGAGACGGGTGGATCACGAGGTCAAGAGATCGAGACCATACTGGTCAACATAGTGAAACCCCGTCTCTACCAAAAATACAAAAAAATTAGCTGGGCATGGTGGCGTGTGCCTGTAATCCCAGCTACTCAGGAGGCTGAGGCAGGAGAATTGCCTGAACCCAGGAGGCGGAGGTTGCGGTGAGCCGAGATCGCGCCATTGCACTCCAGCCTGGGTAACAAGAGTGAAACTCCGTCTCAAAAAAAAAAAAAAAAAAAAAAAAAAAAAAAAAAAAAGACGGGGTTTCACCATATTGATCAGGCTGGTCTCGAACTCCTAACCTCAGGTGATCCGCCCACCACAGCCTCCCAAAGTCCTAGAATTACAGGCCTAAGCCACTGAGCCTGGCTAAAATCTTCTTTTTTCCCTTTCTTTCTTTCTTCCTTTCTTTTTTTTTCCCTTCCTCTCTCTCTCTCTCTCTCTCTCTCTCTCTCTCTCTCTCTCTCTCTCTCTCTCTTCCTCTCTCTCTCTTTTTCTCTCTTTTTTCTATTTTTTTTCCTTTTTCCAGCCTTCGGCTCCAAGATCTCTCTCTCTCTCTCTCTCTCTTTCTTTCTTTTCTTTTCTTTCTTTCTTTTTTTTTATTGCATTTTAGGTTTTGGAAAGTCTTTCTTTTCTTTCTTTCTCTCTTCCCTTCCTTTCTCTCTCTCTCTCTCTCTCTCTCTCTCTCTCTCTCTCTTTCTTTTTGAGATGTACTTTTGCTCTTGTTGCCCAAGCTGGAGTACAATGGCATGATCTCAGCTCACTGCAATCTCTGCCTCCCAAGTTCAAGCAATTTTCCTGCCTCTGCTTCCTGAGTAGCTGATGTTACAGGCACCTGCCACCACGCCTGGCTAATTTCTGTATTTTTGGTAGAGATGGGATTTCACCATGTTGCCCAGGCTGTTCTCAAACTCCTGACCTCATGATCCTCCCGCCTCAGCCTCCCAAAATGCTGGGATTACGGGTGTGAGCCACTGTGCCTGGTCTATTTGAGTCTCGAACTCCTGGGCTCAAGTCATCCACCTGTCTTGGCCTCCCAAAGTGCTGGGATAACAGGTGTGAACCACTGTGCCTGGTGTAAAATTTTTCATAAAGCGTATTAGTTTGCTACAGCTGTCATAAGAAAGGACTACACAATCTGGGTGCCTTAAGCAATAGAAATTAATTTTTCATACAATTGTGGAGATTAAAAGTCCAGGGTCCTGATGTCTGTAGGGTCAGTTTCTTTTGAAGCCCCTCTCCTGGGTTTGTAGACGGTTGTCTTCTCGGGGGTATAGCTCAGTGGTAGAGCAGTTGACTGCAGATGGCTGTCTTCTCCTCCTTGTATTTTCTTTTTTCTTTCCCCTTCATTGTTGTTTTTTGAGTCAGGGTCTTAACTCTAGCCCAGGCTGGAGTACGGTGGTGCAATCATGACTCACTACAGCCCTGAACTCCTAGGCTCAAGCAATCCTCCCACCTAAGCCTCCTGAGTAGCTGGGACTACAGGTTGCATATGACCATGTCTGGCTAATTAAAAATTTATATATATTAGCCTGTCGTGGTGGCTCATGCCTGTAATCCCAGCACTGTGGGAGGCTGAGGCGGGCGGATCACGAGGTCAGGGGTTCAAGACCAGCCTGACCAACATGGTAAAACCCCGTCTCTAACTTAAAAATACAAAAATTAGGCCGGGCGCGGTGGCTCAAGCCTGTAATCCCAGCACTTTGGGAGGCCGAGGCGGGTGGATCACGAGGTCAAGAGATCGAGACCATCCAGGCCAACACGGTGAAACCCCGTCTCTACTAAAAATATAAAAAATTAGCTGGGCATGGTGGCGTGTGCCTGTAATCCCAGCTACTCAGGAGGCTGAGGCAGGAGAATTGCCTGAACCCAGGAGGTGGAGGTTGCAGTGAGCCGAGATCGCGCCATTGCACTCCAGCCTGGGTTACAAGAGCGAAACTCCGTCTCAAAAAAAAAAAAAAAAAAAAAAATACAAAAATTAGCCGATCGTGATGATGCACACCTATAATCCCAGCCACTTGAGAGGCTGAGGCAGGAGAATTGCTTAAACTCGGGAGGCGGAGGTTGTGGTGAGCTTAGAGCGTGCCTTTGCACTTCAGCCTGGGCAACAATATATATATATATTTTTTTTTTGAGACAGAGTATTGCTCAAATATGTACACATTATATATATATATATATATTTTGTAGAGACCACGGTCTATGTTCCCTGGGATGGTTTTGAACTTCTGGCCTCAAGCAATCCTTATGCCTTGTCCTCTCTGTATTTTATTTTATTTTATTTTATTTTTTTTGAGACGGAGTTTCGCTCTTGTTACCCAGGCTGGAGTGCAATGGCGCGATCTCGGCTCACCGCAACCTCCGCCTCCTGGGTTCAGGCAATTCTCCTGCCTCAGCCTCCTGAGTAGCTGGGATTACAGGCACGTGCCACCATGCCCAGCTAATTTTTTGTATTTTTAGTAGAGACGGGGTTTCACCATGTTGACCAGGATGGTCTCGATCTCTTGACCTCGTGATCCGCCCGCCTCGGCCTCCCAAAGTGCTGGGATTACAGGCTTGAGCCACCGCGCCCGGCCTGTATTTTCTATTCTTTTTTTTTTTTTTTTTTGAGATGGAGACTCCCTCTGTCACCCAAGCTGGAGTGCAGTAGTGTGATCACTGCAACCTCCGCCTCCCAGGTTCAAGCAATTCTCCTGTCTCAGCCTCCCAAGTAGCTGGGATTACAGGCACCCACCACCACGCCCAGCTAATTTTTTTGTATTTTTAGTAGAGACAGGGTTTCACCACGTTGGCCAGGCTGGTCTCGAACATCTGGCCTCAAGTGATCCGCCCACTTTGGCCTCCCAAAGTGTTGGGATTACAGGCATGAGTCACTGCACACCGCCTCATCTCTTCTTATAAGGATATCAGTCATATTGCTCTTGGGTCTACACATATGACCTCATTTTACCCTAATTACCTCTTAAAGGCCCTATCTCCACATATATATTCTGAGGTACTACGGAATTAGGACTTCTTTTTTTTTTTTTTTTTTTTTTGAGATGGGGTCTCATTCTGTCGCTAGGCCGGAGTGCAGTGGCACAATCTCAGCTCATTGCAACCTCTGTGTCCCAGATTCAAGCGATTCTCCTGCCTCAGCCTCCTGAGAACTAGGACTACAGGTTTACCATGCTCAGCTACTTTTTTATTCGTGTTTTTCGTACAGATGGGGTTTCACCATGTTGGTCGGGATGGTCTTGATCTCTTGACCTCTTGATCCACCTGCCATGGCCTCCCAAAGTGCTGGGATTACAGGCATGAGTCACTGCGCCCGGCCAGAAGTTAGGACTTCTATATGAATTTTGGGGGACACAATTCAATCCATAATATAAAGTAAACCTAAAAGTATTAATCATCATATGAAAAGAGTTGGATAATGTTGGTTATCTGCCAAGCCATATTCCCTCCCATGGTTCAGTTTTAGAAATATTTATTAATATCCACTGTGTTCAAGGCTTGATCCTGGCTCAGGAAACAAAAACTGCAAAGACACAGTATCTGCCTTCAAGGAGTTCACAATCTCTCTGGAGAGCCATTGGACAGACCATGGGTTCTGAAACCCCAAGGCACACTGGAGTCGCTTATGAAAACACAGATCACAGCCGGGCGCGGTGGCTCAAGCCTGTAATCCCAGCACTTTGGGAGGCTGAGGCGGGTGGATCACGAGGTCAAGAGATGGAGACCATCCTGGTCAACATGGTGAAATCCCGTCTCTACTAAAAATACAAAAAATCAGCTGGGCATGGTGGCATGTGCCTGTAATCCCAGCTACTCAGGAGGCTGAGGCAGGAGAATTGCCTGAACCCAGGAGGCGGAGGTTGCGATGAGTCGAGATCGCGCCATTGCACTCCAGCCTGGGTAACAAGAGTGAAACTCCCTCTCAAAAAAAAAAAAAACACAGATCACTGAGCTCCGCCCCGAGTTTCTGATTCAGTGGGTAGGCAGTGGGCCCGAGAATTTGCATTTCTGACAAGTTTCCAGGTGGTGTTGGTCTGGAGACCACACACTTTCAGAACTACTGAGCAACACATATCAAGTTCACGTGCGACGTTGAGGTGGCACAGGTGCACGAAGAGGGGACCATTTCTGTTTTCATGATAATACAGTTGAGGTGACAACTGGGAAAGTCCCTTTGCACCTGAAAATTCCCCAGAAAAGTTCTAGTTAGCATTTAGACCTTGAATGTGTAAACATATTACAGCAAAAAAAGCGTGCATTGCCTATGCCATTAATTTACCACCTGGCAAATACTACCTTTCATTACTAATTATATCTCTCTAAGAGCCGAGGGTAGCAATAAAGTCTGAGTTCACGACCCTTGTTCCAAAAAAGCTATGAGAACTTTGGCAAATTACTTCCTGTCTCTGAGATTTGGTTTTGGTCATCTATAAAATAGAAATTAGGCCAGTCAAAATGGTTTGCACCTGTAATTCTAGCACTTGGGGAGGCCAAGGTGGGAGGATTGCTTGAGGCCAGGATTTTGAGGCTAGCCTGGGCAACAGAGCAAGACCCCCATCTCAAATTGTACTTAAAAATTTTTTTTGAGACAGGTTCTTTCTTCTGAAGCCACTAAAGGAAAAAAAAAAGAGAGAGAGAGAGGTTCTCACTCTGTTGCCCAGGCTGGAGTGCAGTAGTGCGGTCATAGCTTACTGCAACCTCAAACTCCTGGGCTCAAGCAGTCCTTCCACCCCAGCCTCCCGAGTTGCTGGGACCACAGGCACATGCTACTACACCCTGCTAATTAAAAAGAAAAAAAAAATTGGTGGCTAGATGTGTTGGCTCAGGTTTGTAATCCCTGTACTTTGGGAAGCTGAGGCTGGTGGATCACTTGAGCTCAGGAGTTTGAGACCACCCTGGGCAACATGGCAAAACCCTGTCTCTACAAAAAATACAAAAATTAGCTGGTCATTGTGGCATGTGCCTGTAGTCCCAACTACTCAGAAGGCTGAGGTGAGAGCATCACTTGTGCCTGAGAGGTTGAGATTGCAATGAGCTGAGGTTGTGCCACTGCACTCTAGCCTGTGTGACAGAATGAGATGGTCTCAGAAACAACACACACACCCACACACCCACCCCCCACACAAATTTTAGGTAGAGACAGGGTCTCACTCGGTTGCCCAGGCTGGTCTTGAACTCCTGGATTCAGCAATGCTCCTGCCTCGGCCTCCCAAAGTGCTGGGATTACAAATGTGAGCCACCACACCTGGCCTATATATGAATTTTTTTTTTTTTTTTTTTTTTTTTTTAAGAAAGAGTCTTGCTCTGTCTCCCAGGCTGGAGTGCAGTGGTGCAATCTCGGCTCACTGCAACCCAGGCTCCTGGGTTCAAGCAATTCTCCTGCCTCAGCCTCCTGAGTAGCTGGCATTACAGGTGCCTGCCACCATACCTGGCTAATTTTTTTGTATCGTTAGTAGAGACAGGGTTTCACCATCTTAGCCAGGCTGATCTTGAACTCCCAACCTCGTGATTCACCCACCATAGCCTCCCAAAGGGCTGGGATTACAGGCTTGAGCCACCATGCCCGGACCAATTCTGTTTTAAAAGATATCTGTTTAGCACCTTTCAGAGGGAACTCTGTGGTCTTTAAAAATGTACAATGTGGCTGGGCGCAGTGGCCCATGCCTGTAATCCCAGCACTTTGGGAGGCCGAGGCGGGCAGATCAGTAGGTCAGGAGATCGAGACCATCCTGGCTAACACAGTGAAACACTATCTCTACTAAAAATAGAAAAACTTAGCCGAGTGTGGTGCCACGCACCTGTAGTCTCAGCTACTCAAGAGACTGAGGCAGGAGAATCGCTTGGATTTGGGAGGCGGAGGTTGCAGTGAGCTGAGATTGCGCCACTGCACTCCAGCCTGGGTGACAGAATGAGATTCAGTCTCAAAAAAAAAAAAAAAAAAAAAGCACAATATAAACTGGACACCATGGCATGCATCTGTAGTCCCAGCTACTTGGGAGGCTGAAGCAGGATAATCACTGAGCTCAGGAGTTTAAGGCCAGCCTAGGCAACATAGTGAGACCCCTGTGTCTCTCTCTTTTTTTTGGTAGAGACGGGGTTTCATCATATTGGCCAGGCTAGTCTCGAACTCCTGACCTCAAGTGATCTGCCCGCCTTGGCCTCCCAAAGTGCTGGGATTACAGGCGTGAGCCACCGTGCCCAGCCCTAGACCCCTGTCTCTTTTAAAAAAAAAAAAACTTTTTAGCCGGGCGCGGTGGCTCAAGCCCGTAATCCCAGCACTTTGGGAGGCCGAGGTGGGTGGATCACGAGGTCGAGAGATCGAGACCATCCTGGTCAACATGGTGAAACCCCGTCTCTACTAAAAATACAAAAAATTAGCTGGGCATGGTGGCACGTGCCTGTAATCCCAGCTACTCAGGAGGCTGAGGCAGGAGAATTGCCTGAACCCAGGAGACGGAGGTTGCAGTGAGCCGAGATCGTGCCATTGCACTCCAGCCTGGGTAACAAGAGTGAAACTCCGTCTCAAAAAAAAAAAAAAAAAAAAAAAAAAACTTTTTGCCGGGCGTGGTGGCTCACACCTGTAATCCAAGCACTTTGGAGGCCAAGGCGGGTGGATCACCTGAGGTCGGGAGTTCAAGACCAGCATGACCAACATGGTTAAACTCCGTCTTAAAAAAAAAAAAAAAAAAAAAAGACAAGAAAGAAAAAAAAAACTTTTTATTTTTTTCAGCACTACCTGGGAGAAAGAAAAAGGAAAAAAAAAAAAAAACAAACCTTTTTATGGCCAGGTGCAGTGGCTGATGACTGTAATCCCAGCACTTTGGAAAGCCGAGTCAGGCAGATCACCTGAGGTCAGGCATTCCAGACCAGCCTGGACAACATGGTGAAACCCCATCTCTACTAAAAGTACAAAAATTAGCTGGATGTGGTGGTGCGTGCTTGTAATCTCAGCTACTCGGGAGGCTGAGGGAGGAGAATTGCTTGAACCTGGGAGGTGGGAGTGGCAGTGAGCCAAGATGGTGCCACTGCACTCCAGCCTGGGTGACAGTGCAAGCACTCCATCTCAAAAAAAAAAAATTTATTATTAAAATTTATATTTATTATTAAAATTTTATTATTAAGTAATGCTTGCTGCTCCTTAAGATGATGTTACAATAAAAGTAAATACTTAGATAACAAAAGAATATGACTGTATCAGATTAGTGTTACAAGTAACTGCTGTGATTTTAAAAACTATTGACTAGAGCGGTCAGGGACAGGTGTAAGTTCAAATGGCCATTGGTCTGAAAGGACAGACAGAATATGGGGATGTGTGTGCAATTTGGGTTAAAGAATGTAATCTGTGTTGTCTTTATGGCCCTGCCACAGAGGACCAGCTATTTGCCAACATAACTCCCATTTGCAAGAGTAACTTCGGATAAAACCCTGATGACTGACAAGTCTGACTTTCTCATCTAGTGAGTGGGTGTCTCTCTAATAAAGTAGCATCACTGAACACAGAAGCACGCTTAACCTATCCAGGGAAAAATGACACCATTTCTATAAAGGGAACAGCACAGCTCCCTAGTTTTCCAGTAGCAAGATTGTATTTAGACACGCAAAGAATCCCTGACAAAGTTATACATCGAAGGCCATAAAAAACAGCTCTGTATCTGTAGTATGGCTGTTCTCGTTCTGGCTGTGGTGAGCTGTCATGTTTGTTTTAGCAGCATGCCACCTAAAAAGAGAACTAAAACAGAGCTGGAAAAGAGGAAGTATATGTTGAAAATGTAAGTTTCTCCAAATGATTGAGTAGATTTCATCCAATAATGTTACTACACGTCTTTTTTGTCATTTGGAACTTGGAACACTCTGTGTATTAACCACCACATAAGCTAATATTCCTAAACTATAAGCTTCAAAGGATTATTTGAATAGAGAATCTTCCTAGTTTCTTCTTCAGTAGACTGAAATAGGTGGGCACAGTGGCTCACGCCTGTAATCCCAGCACTTTGGGAGGCCTAGGCAGGCGGATCACGAGGTCTGGAGTTTGAGACCAGCCTGGCCAACATAGTGAAACCCTGTCTCTACTAAAATCACAAAAATTAGTCAGGCATGGCGGTGTGTGACTGTAATCCCAACTACTCGGGAGGCTGAGGCAGGAGAATTTCTTGAACCCAGGAGGCAGAGGTTGTGGTGAGCTGAGATCGCGCCATTGCACTCCAGCCTGGGTAACAGAGTGAGACTCTGTTTCAAAAAATAAAAAAGACTAAAATAAAATCTATCATCTTTTTCTTTCACCTTTTACATTATGACATCAGGAGGTCCTAGTGATTCTTTCTCTGACTTCTTGCTTTTGATTTAAAGAAATCTTTATTCATTCATTTCACATGTATTGGGGAATACAAAAAAACATAACACAAAGCATCTTTTGCTTCACTTACTTAATTTACTCACCCAATCCTCTCTCTCCTTCCTACCTATTCATATTTTACTCATTAAGATCTGGGTTAAGATCTACATCCTCTATGGAGCCTCCCCGGACCTCTTCAGCTCCTCTGAACCTTGACCTTGTGGATGATGCCACCAGAACTTACTTACAGAAGACCTTGTTTTTTTTTTGTTTTTTGTTTTTGTTGTTTTTTGAGACGGAGTTTCGCTCTTGTTACCCAGGCTGGAGTGCAATGGCGCGATCTCGGCTCACTGCAACCTCCGCCTCCTGGATTCAGGCAATTCTCCTGCCTCAGCCTCCTGAGTAGCTGGGATTACAGGCATGTGCCACCATGCCCAGCTAATTTTTTGTATTTTTAGTAGAGATGGGGTTCCATGTTGACCAGGATGGTCTCGATCTCTTGACCTCGTGATCCACCCGCCTCGGCCTCCCAAAGTGCTGGGATTATAGGCGTGAGCCACCACTCCCGGCCCCAGAAGACTTGGTTAAATTCCTTTTTTTATTTGTATGTTAGAGACAGAGTCTGATTCTATCACCCAGGTTGGAGTGTAGTGGCATAATCAAGGCTCGCAGCAACCTCTGCTTCCTGGGCTTAATTGATCCTCCCAGCTCAGCCTCCAGCGCAGCTGGGACTACAGTCACATACCACCACACACGGCTAATTTTTATATTTTTTGCGGAGACAGGGTTATGCCATGTTGGCCCACCTGGTCTTGAACTCCTGGGCTCAAGCAATCCACCAGCCTCAGCCTCCCAAAGTACTGGGATTACAGGCATGAGCCACTGTGCCTCGATGTTAAATCTCTTAAACTCATTTTGTGTTCCTTGGAAAAGCAGAATGGCATCGTGGGTAAAATATTGCTCTGCCACTTAACATTGTAGCCTTGGGCAAATTACTTATCTTTGTTCCTGTTTGTTTATCTGTAAACCAATAAAGATTGTAAAACTGCCGGTGTCATAGGATTTATAGGAGGATATAAAGTTCTTAGAACAATACCTAGCACAATACCTAGCACATCACTGATGCTCCATGTTGGCTTTTAGTACCATATATCTTTTGCCCCTCCCATCAATGATTTTCATTACTTAGCCTTTATGTTCAATTAAAGGATGATGGGTTCTGCCTTCGGTGTATTTATAATCCAGTTGTAGAGATGGGACAAATACAGAAAAATAACACTGCATAATATTAGATGACCAATTAGATACACAGTAAATAAATGTTTTCATCACTTTCTTGTTAGTGCTTAGTTAGATGTTCCATGAAATCTTTTTTGCACTTTTCTTTTACCTAGATGAACTTTGTGGTTTTTCCAAAGTCTTACATCAGCAATTTTATTTTACTTTTAAAAGACGGTAGACAATCCCCTCAGTAATTCCTAGATATAAGACATTCTCTCTCTCTCTCTCTCTCTCTCTCTCACACACACACACACACACACACACACACGATGGCCCTTTTCTTTGTTAGACATGCAGTGTTTTTGTTCATGTGTCTGCCTGGTCGTTCTGATCTGAGGCATACATTTTCCTAGTCTTCTAATAAGGTATTTTATAACAGTCTCCAGGCTTCCTGTAGCCTTTATATGTTGTGAGCTACTCCTTTTTATATTCATCTACCCAGCAATACTCAGGAACTATAAAATCTTTGTGTATAATGCCTTCAGTAAATATTGATTACTTTTACTCAAATTGTCAGTATCTAATGGGCAAAATTCCAAAAATAAATCTAGGTTAGTTTTTCCTTTAAAAAACAAAAAAAACCAAGTGAATTGGTAATGAATTTAAAGACACTTTACTGTAAAATAACCCTTTATTTTCCCAACCTTGTGGGCTAAAAGGGATTTATAAAACTGAAATAAATGTCATATCTTTTTTTTTTTTTTTTTTGAGGCGGAGTTTCCGCTCTTGTTACCCAGGCTGGAGTGCAATGGCGCGATCTCGGCTCACCGCAACCTCCGCCTCCTGGGTTCAGGCAATTCTCCTGCCTCAGCCTCCTGAGTAGCTGGGATTACAGGCACACGCCACCATGCCCAGCTAATTTTTTGTATTTTTAGTAGAGACAGGGTTTCACCATGTTGACCAGGATGGTCTCGATCTCTTGACCTCCTGATCCACCCGCCTCGGCCTCCCAAAGTGCTGGGATTACAGGCTTGAGCCACCGTGCCCCGCCCGAAATAAATGTCATATCTTATCAAGGACAAGAACTAGCTAGGCGTGGTGGCTTACACCTGTAATCCCAGCACTTTGGGAGGCCTAGTTGGGTGGATCACCTGAGGTCAGGAGTTGAGACCAGTGTGACCAACATGGTGAAAATTTGTCTCTATTAAAAAATACAGAATTGGCCAGGCATGGTAGTGCATGCCTGTAATCCCAGCTACTTGGGAAACTGAGGCAGGACACTCACTTGCACTCCAACCTAGGCAACAAGAGCAAAACTCCGTCTCAAAAAAAAAAAAAAAAAAAGGACAAGAACTAGTTCTAAAGACTAAATAGATTCCTTGACCATCTTGAAACTGGGACATGGTGGATTTCCTAAGTGTCTCCCACTACCACAGTGGTTTCAATTTAAAAAGGTTTTTGACTGGGTCCAGTGGCATATGCCTGTGATACCAGCATTTTGGGCTGAGTGGCTCATGCCTGTAATCCTAGCACTTTGGGAGGCCTAGGAGGGTGGATCACCTGAGCTCAGGCATTCGAGAGCAGCCCGACCAACATAGTGAAACCCCATCTAGCAAAAGTACAAAAATTAGCCAGCTCAGCGTGGTGGCAGACACCAGTAATCCCAGCTACTCGGGAGGCTGAGGCAGGGAGAATTGCTTGAATGCTGCAGGCGGAGGCTGCAGTGAGCCCAGATGGCGCCACTGCACTCCAGCCTGGGAGACTCAATCTCAAAAAAAAAAAAAAAAAAAAAAAACCAGCAGCATTTTGGGAGGCCAAGGCTGGTGGACCACTTGAACCCAGGAGTTTGAGATCAGTCTGGGCAACATGGCAAAACCTCATCTCCACAAAAAGTATGAAAAGTAGCCTGGTTAGTGGCTCACCCCTGTAATGCCAGCTACGTGGGAGGCTCAGGCAGCAGGATCGCTTGAGCACAGGAGGCTAGGCTGCAGTGCGCTCCGTATTACCGTGCCACTGCGCTCTAAGCATGGACGACAAGAGTGAGATTTTGTCTCAAAAATAAATAAGTAAATACATGAAAATTAAAAAAAGAAAGCTGCCAGGCGCGGTGGCTCACGCCTGTAATCCCAGCACTTTGGGAGGCCGAGGCGGGTGGATCACGAGGTCAAGAGATCAAGACCATCCTGGTCAACAGGGTGAAACCCTGTCTCTACTAAAAATACAAAAAATTAGCTGGGCATGGTGGTGCATGCCTCTAATCCCAGCTACTCAGGAGGCTGAGGCAGGAGAATTGCCTGAACCCAGGAGGTGGAGGTTGCGGTGAGCCGGGATCGCGCCATTGCACTCCAGCCTGGGTAACAAGAGTGAAACTCCGTCTAAAAAAAAAAAAAAAAGGAAAAAAAAAAAGAGTGAAACTCTCTCTCAAAAAAAAAAAAAAAAAAAAAAACCCGCAAAAATTGGCTGGCGTGGTGGTGGGCACCTATAATCCCATCTGCTTGGGAGGCTGAGACAGGAGAATCACTTGAACCCAGGAAAGGAAGGCTGCAGTGAGATCATGCCACTGCACTCCAGCCTGGGTGACAGAGTGGGACTCCGTCTCAAAAATAAATAAATTAAATTAACTAAATAAAGAACTGAGTAAATTTTTTAGGAGATAAATAAGTGATGCAGACTTAGTCTCTACCTGATTAATTGGAAATAGCGTATGGAGTCTTAGTTATACAGTCCTAGTTATATAAGTGCATTGACTAGACTTACACGCACTTAAAAAAACTGTGTAGGAACATTCCTTTCAAACTTGTTCAAAAAAAAAATTCTGAAATTAGCTGGGCATGGTGGTGCGTGCCTGTAATCCCAGCTACTCAGGAGGCTGAGGCAGGAGAATTGCCTGAACCCAGGAGGCCGAGGTTGCGGTGAGCCGAGATCACGCCATTGCACTCCAGCCTGGGTAACAAGAGAGAAACTCCGTCTCAAAAAAAAAAAAAAAAAATCCTGGCCAGGCACAGTGGCTCAGATCTGTAATCCCAGCACTTTGGGAGGCCGAGGCGGGCAGATCACCTGAGGTCAGGAATTTGAGACCAGCCTGAACTACATGGAGAAACCCTGTCTCTACAAAAAATACATAGTCAGCTGGTGTGATGGTGTATGCCTATAATCTCAGCTACTCCAGAGGCTGAGCCAGGAGAATCGCTTGGACCCAGGAGGCAGAGGTTGCAGTGAGCCGAGATCAGGCCATTGCACTCCATCCTGGGCAACAAAAGCAAAACTCTGTCTCCAAAAAAAAAAAAAAAAAATTCTGGCTGGGCACGGTGGCTCATGCCTATAATCCCAGCACTTTGGGAAGCCAAGGCGGTCGGATCACAAGGTCAGGAGTTCAAGACCAGTCTGGCCAACATAGTGAAACCCCATCTCTACTAAAAATACAAAAATTAGCCAGGTGTGATGGCAGGCACTGGTAATCTCACCTACTGAAGAGGCTGAGGCACTTGAACCTGGGAGGCGGAGGTTGCAGTGAGCCAAGATCACACCATGGCACTACAGCCTGGACCACAGATCGAGACTCCATCTAAAGAAAAAAAAAATTTGGTGACTACAGAAATTGCTGAAGTCATTGCTTTTTTTTTTTAGTATAAGCATAGAGTCTCTAGATTAAGTCATTCTTTTGACAATGACTTGATTAAATCCATATCAGGCAGAATATGAAAACCACCTAAGGATTAATTTGGATATTGTTCAAATTAATATTAATAAATGCTCCTCTTTACAGAGAGCGGTTAGCATAATTATGGCCTTTATCTTTCCAAAAGCACTTGTCATTTAATTATTAGAGTGATTTTTCTGATTCTTTGTTAGATTATTTGAGATAGCACAAATATTGTAGATTTTACTAAGACTATATTTTGATGAATCAAAACATCAAGTTCCCTACTCTCGAGGAGTAATTTTTAACCCACAACACATCTGAATGTTTACTAATTATCTTTTAAAGCAGTTTTAAGCAAATCAAAGCTGTTTGCCAAGCAAGGTCCATGTTTTGTAACTTCCAGCTGTGAAGCTCCCACCATATAAAGCAGATATATTAAATGTTAATCACTTTAGCTCTAACTAATTAAATATTTAGTCCTGCAAAGACCTAGAAAAAGTGAAAAAGGAGTTGATTTAATGTATACACTTTTTTTTCTAAAAGACTTAAAGATCTACTAGAAACAACTGTTTTAAATCACATCTGTCCCCAAATGGTTAAAAATCCAACTATTGATCCAGACTTTACCTTTGGAACCTTCAAGGTATAAGACCATTTGAAAAAAAATCATCATTGGCCGGGCGCGGTGGCTCAAGCCTGTAATCCCAGCACTTTGGGAGGTCGAGGTGGGTGGATCATGAGGTCAAGAGATCGAGACCATCCTGGTCAACATGGTGAAACCCCGTCTCTACTAAAAATACAAAAAATTAGCTGGGCATGGTGGTGCGTGCCTGTAATCCCAGATGTTCAGGAGGCTGAGGCAGGAGAATTGCCTGAACCCAGGAGGCGGAGGTTGTGGTGAGCCGAGATCGCGCCATTGCACTCCAGCCTGGGCAAGAAGAGCGAAACTCCGTCTCAAAAAAAAAAAAAAAAAAAAAAAATCATAATCATAACCAGGATCAACGTTATTGCCATCATCATGGCTAATATTTATTAGACGTTTACCCTATGCTGGGTTATAGGCTTTACAAACAAGAGTTTTATTTGCTCCTTACAACAACCCTATGAAGTAGGTGCTGTTATTATCTCCATTCCGTCTAAAGCTTAACAAGGTTAAGTAACTTGACCAATGCTGCATAACTAGTAGTTGCCAGATCCCAGAATTGAAACCAGGCTAACAGTTTAAAGCAATTGCCCCCAACCTTTATATTGCCTAAGCCCACTTAATTCATTTAAATTCTGTATAAATTGACTTTAATTATGGCCTTTTCATTGGGATCTATTATAGTCTTCTGTTTTATCAACAAATGTTGGATAATGCATTCAAGGAGGCCGGGCGCAATGGCTCGATGGCTCACACCTGTAATCCCAGCACTTTGGGAGGCTGAGGCGGGCAGATCATGAGGTCGAGAGTTCGAGACCAGCCTGGCCAACATGGTGAAACTCTGTCTCTACCAAAAATAGGAAAAAATTAGCAGGGTGTGATGACGGGCGCCTGTAATCCCAGCTATTCGAGAGGCTGAGGCAGGAGGATCGTTTGAACCCGGGAGAGGGAGGTGGCAGTGAGCCGAGATCGAGATCGTGCAGTTGCAGCAGGGTGAGTGACTCCATCTCAAAAAAAAAAAAAAAAAAAAATGCAATTCAAGAAATAGGAAGGCAAAGTATAATGGAAAAGTAAATGAACAAAAAGGATTAAAAAAAAAAAAAACCCGATTGTCAGATTAGTAGCCAGTGAGCCAATGCTCAGAGTCTGTTCAAGAACTGCAGTTGTTTCCTGAAGGGTGGAAAAGGCTTTGAGTAAAAGTAGAGAGGTAGAATGGGCACGCCCAGGACAGGCTGATTGCCTCTGCAAATCAGGGTCTGGAAAGTGCTAGGTGAGTGGGAACAAGTGGGAATAGTTTTGTTTCACTAAATTTGAGGAGTGTAGGCGGGATGGAAGTGGGAATCACATAGGTTTAATGAGGTCTTGTTCAGTGCCAAGGACAGTTTTAGACCCTGATAAGCAGAACGCTTTGAATACTCAGGAGCTGAATTTGGGTCACTTCATCTCTTCTCTTAGCTGCTGTATGACCCTGTGCCATCCTACTTACGTTTCATTTTCCTATCTGCAAAAAGGGAATAATTCCGGTTCCCTTGGGTTTTCTCCTAGTCATAAAAAATGAATGAGCTCGGCCACAATACACAAACAAAAGGAAAATATGTAATATTTTGTAGGATGAATTCATAAAAGTTGTGGAGGATCTGGGCATTTTTATAAAGCTAGCCCTGTAGAAAACTTTTAAAGGAAACATTTAAATTCACTAATGACGAACTATAGGCATCCTCATTTTTCCTTCAAATGGCAGGCACTTGAAAAAATTAAAATGGAATGTAGTTAGCTCTCAATGACTTAGGCCACTGACGAATATGGATTATATAGTAGTTTAATTTACTCATTTCACACGTCGTTATCAACTCTACATGAAGTTTAAAAGGACAAAGGATGCAAGCGGAATTGGTCAGTGTTCCGGGTTATTTCCAAGGGAGGCAGAGGGTGGGGGGTTTCCTTTGAGACAAGACATGGGGTTGGCCAATAATTGCTGGTATTGCCCGCCTGGTAATAACAGGCTGATGAAAAGGTGACTACAACGTGAAAACTGATTAAATCAAGCGCACCCTTCCACCCTCGTCTTAGATGAGGTATTTTCCGCCCTCACAGAAGGGGCTGAGGCAGCATCTGGCATCTCAACACTAACATTTGCTTCGTGATTTCCTCTTTGCCCGGCCCTTTGACACACATCTCTTCCCAGGAATCGGGATTCGCCGCTGCCTTTTTCGCATTTCTAAAATGGGAATCCCGCCTCGGAGCTTTCGGCCGGTCTGAACGACCGAGGGCTGCGTCCCCTTTCCGGCAGAAGCGGGGTTCCCCACTCCAGTTCTGTTCCAGGCCTGACTCTTCCACTCCCTCCGTGACTCATGTCCTGCGGATCACTCGCCCCCGACGCGCCCCCCAATACGCAACCCCCCAGAATCCGCCCCCAGCCTACAGCGCGACGTCAGCCCGCCCCAGCCGACTTGGAGGTCTCGGGTCTGAGTCACACAGAAAGACCACCCTCGTCGGCATCCCCACACACAGTCCCTGACACCCGGCGCGCCGGCCTCCCCGCCTGATACACCAACGCCCCTCTTCTCCGCGCAACGTGTTATGCTGCGGCTCGAGCCCTTGACCCAAAAACCTCCGCGAAAGGGAGAGCCGCAGAGCCGGCCTCCGGCGGCCTTTGATGGCTTTGTTATTGTTTGGGTTTGAATCGATACGCCCCTCCCCATCCTTCCTCCGTCGCGGCCCTACACCCAGCTCCCGCCTCCCCCCCCGCCCCGCGCCCCTCCCCCTCCATTTTGGCGCCTTTTCCTTCCCGCCACGTCGTGGCGGCGTAGAGACCATTCTGACCGCGGAACGGGCGGGGCGGGGGCGGGGCGCGCCGAGCTATGCAGATCAGTTGGTCCTCTGGTTGGCTGGAAACGCGCCAGCGGGGGTGGGACCGGGGCGCGGCCACGGAGCGGGCGGGGCGGGGGCCGAGAGGAGTCGCCCCGTCCCGTCGCTTCCCCACCCCCTCTCCTCCCTTGGCCGGCCCGGCTGCCGCGCTCCCCGCCTTGGCCTCCCGGAGAGGCCCCGCCCCGTCCCCGCCCGCCGCGCCCTCCCCGCGCGCCCTCCCCGCCGGCGCGCTCCTCCCCTTTACTCCTGGCTGCGGGGCGAGCCGGGCGTCTGCTGCAGCGGCCGCGGTGGCGGAGGAGGCCCGAGAGGAGTCGGTGGCAGCGGCGGCGGCGGGACCAGCAGCAGCAGCAGCAGCCACGAACCTCCGGCCCTGCGGCGCTGCCGCACGAGCCCCACGAGCCACTCACCCCGCCGCTCTCAGCTCTGCCGGACCCCGTTGGCGCGCCCTCCCGCCGCCAGTCCCGGCAGCGCCCTCAGTTGTCCTCCGACTCGCCCTCGGCCTTCCGCGCCAGCCGCAGCCACAGCCGCAACGCCACCCGCAGCCACAGCCCCAGCCCCAGGCATAGCCACTGGCACAGCCCCGGCTCCGGCTCCTGCTGCAGCTCCTCCGGGCACTGTCCCTGCGTCGACATCCTGGAGGTTGGGATGCTCTTGTCCAAAATCAACTCGCTTGCCCACCTGCGTGCCGCGCCCTGCAACGACCTGCACGCCACCAAGCTGGCGCCCGGTGAGAGCACTCCCTCGCCACCGACCCGGGGATGCGGGGCGGCGGCGGGATCTCCTGGGTGGGGAGCTGGTGGCTCGCGGGCCGGCACTGAGTCCGCGTGCCTCCTCTTTTCCTAGGCAAGGAAAAGGAGCCCCTGGAGTCGCAGTACCAGGTGGGCCCGCTACTGGGCAGCGGCGGCTTCGGCTCGGTCTACTCGGGCACCCGCGTCTCCGACAACTTGCCGGTGAGTGGGCGCCCCGCCGTGGGGAGGGTGCGCCGGGCGGGGGGCGCACCGGCGTGCTTTAGTCTGGGCGAGGGGACCTGACGAAGACTCTGGGTTTCCAGGTGGCCATCAAACACGTGGAGAAGGACCGGATCTCCGACTGGGGAGAGCTGGTGAGTGCCCTGCAGGAGCGACCCCCAGAATGAGTGGGTGGGGTGAGGGGCACCCCGGACTCTCGCCCTAACGCGGCCCCCTCGCCCCTGCAGCCCAATGGCACCCGAGTGCCCATGGAAGTCGTCCTGCTGAAGAAGGTGAGCTCCGGCTTCTCCGGCGTCATTAGGCTCCTGGACTGGTTCGAGAGGCCCGACAGTTTCGTCCTGATCCTGGAGAGGCCCGAGCCGGTGCAAGACCTCTTCGACTTTATCACGGAAAGGGGGGCCCTGCAGGAGGAGCTGGCCCGCAGCTTCTTCTGGCAGGTGCTGGAGGCCGTGCGGCACTGCCACAACTGCGGGGTGCTCCACCGCGACATCAAGGACGAAAACATCCTCATCGACCTCAATCGCGGCGAGCTCAAGCTCATCGACTTCGGGTCGGGGGCGCTGCTCAAGGACACCGTCTACACCGACTTCGACGGTGAGCCAGGCCGGGGTGGGAGCTGCCCAGGTGACTCGGCCCGGCCCAGCCCGGAGGCCTCGGCCAGCCTCCCGCGCCAGCCTTTTGTAAAGGTCATTGGGGCGCCTGGCTGGATGCTAGCCGGGGTGGGACGCAGGAGAGCCTCCCAGCGTAGTAAAGCCGGGGATTTTCAGCCAGCTGAACCTGTAATGTTTCTGGCGTGATTTTATTCTTCAAGTGGAATTCAGTGAGTTCCAAGCTTTCCCAATGAATAAGAGGTTGTGGGCAACCGGCGGTAGCCCAGATTTCTAAAGTCTGACCCAGTTTCCCTGCCAGCAAAAGCATGGGGGCGGGGGGAGAGGTGGAAATTGATGCCGGTTTTGTAATTTTTGTTTTGTTTTATAAGGGAGTTAGTTTCCTGTATGGTAGTTTTAGAGCTGCAGTTTATTCCTTCTTTTTGATCTAGGGAAGGTTAAGGAATAGGAACAGTAGTTTCACTATTAGTACTGGTGGGTTTTTTTTGGGGGGGGGCGGTGTTATGGGATGAGAGAGGCAGGAATGAGTGTTGTGAAATAAGATCTGTCGCTGGTTTGAAAATTAGTTGGGTGTCTCCGCAGAGAGAATGAAAACCTATCCTAGGGAGGGGCTTGGAGCGGGTTCTTTCAGAAGAGAAGGAATGGAGAGCCTGAGATCAAAGCTGCGGAGGGTGGGTCATCATTTGATCGGCTTAACCTAACAAACGACAGCCTTTCAAAACTTGTGACTCGGGCTTGTGGTTTCTGTTTATTTGCCCTTGGAGGACGCTAGGTTGGGCTGCATTTTTTGTATTTAACAGTTAATGGCTGGCCGGGTCCTCCCATGTTTTTTCCTTCAAGTCTTTGCTGCCCCCTGGTGAGCACCAGCGGCATGGCCCCTCCTTTTTTTTTTTTTTTTTTTTTTTTTTTTTTTACTACCCAAAGTTTGTAAACAGGAATCACGTGGTCTGAAACCAAGCCTGCCTCTCTGTCTACCTTTCCAGTCTAGGGAGGAAAGGGTGTGGGTGTCTGCCTCTGCGTGCATCGGGTGGGCAGGAAGGCCTCCCAAAGGGCACCCTGACTTAGGATGTTGTGCAAGAATCCTTGCTGGGATTCTGTCAGCCGTGAGAATCTCACCCGGGCTCCTGGGCAGTGGTGAACGCAGTTTAAGGATAACCTGTGGGCTACCTTTCTTCTTGATTGTGCAGACAAGCATCCCTTCATCCTCTGCAGGCATTCTTGCCTCACAGAGCCCCAGGCTTTGGGTCTGTGGCCAGCCGTGTTTGTTTCTTGGAGCCGTTTGTAAATAATTTCAGTTTATGGTTTAGGTTAGTAGAGGTGGGTAACGCTTTGGGTTGAGAGTTGCCCTAAGCTGCACCTCCACTCTCTTTAGCCCAGAGGGAAAAATGGGAGTTCACCCAGAGAGAAGGGATTTTTTTTCTTTTCTTTTTTAGAAAAAGAAAGAGGTATATATACCACCCAGTTGCTTTGTGCTTATTTTTGTTGAAAGTGTGTTTTCTGTTCCCTTGGCTCACAGGGACCCGAGTGTATAGCCCTCCAGAGTGGATCCGCTACCATCGCTACCATGGCAGGTCGGCGGCGGTCTGGTCCCTGGGGATCCTGCTGTATGATATGGTGTGTGGAGATATTCCTTTTGAGCATGACGAAGAGATCATCAGGGGCCAAGTTTTCTTCAGGCAGAGGGTCTCTTCAGGTAACCGATGGAAGCCCCTGGCTGTGGGGTAGCTGTCAGTTCTCATGGGACAGTTTTGAAATTCCGGTAGTGCTTCTGCCGGGCGCAATGGCTCACACCTGTAATCCCAGCACTCTGGGAGGCCCAGGCAGGCAGATCGCCTGAGGTCGAGAGTTTGAGAACCAGCCTGAACAACATGGAAAAACCCCGTCCCTCCTAAAAATCCAAAATTAACCAGGCATGGTGGCACATACTTGTAATCCCAGCTACTTGGGAGGCTGAGATAGGAGAATCACTTGAACCCGGAAGGCGAAGATCGTACCATTACACTCCAGCCCGGGCAACAGGAGTGAAACTCTGTCTCAAAAAAAAAAAAAGAAAAAGAAAGAAAAAAAAATTCTGGAGAACAAAGCTCTCCAGTAGATGCCATGACTCTTGGCTTAGAATTCTAGGCCAGTGATTTACAGTTGAGAGCCAGCCCCATAAGTCACTTGAGCTTTCCTTGGGAAGTCAGAGGAAGAGCACTCGTGAGCATATTAAAAAGAAAAGGCAATCTGGCTTCCCCAAAAAGGTTTTTTAAGGTACCAGCAGAAACCCGATAACTCCTGGCTTTTTTGCCAGCGAGTATCTTTCAGCATCTCCTTTAAGGCAGTAGCTCCAAATATTTTGGTACCAGTGACCTCACTGTGGGTAGTGTTCGTGTTTGTGAGTTGGTAGGTGAATTGAATCATCTCATTGTGAGGTGGTAGGTGAATTGAATCATCTCATCCTGCTCAGTGGTGTCTCATCAAAATCTCTTGTCATCATCCTGGCTATTTTTCTGGTGAGTGGGTGTCACGGGAAAGGCCTCTGCTATTGAAGTTTGAAAACCACAGGTTTAAGAGGGGAGTCAGTTTTTAGCTGAAAGCAGACTGGAGGACCCAGATATCAGTTAATAACTTCCCATTGAAGGGTACCTGGCACGGTGTTGTAGAAAGTGGTTGGCCTCCCTGGGACCCCAGACTTGTGGGCCTCTGGGAAGCAAATGGGGAAGACCTTTGCAGTTTAAAAACAAGTTGAGTCATTCATAACCTCTCTCTATCCTCCTTTCTGCAGAGTGTCAGCATCTCATTAGATGGTGCTTGGCCCTGAGACCATCAGATAGGCCAACCTTCGAAGAAATCCAGAACCATCCATGGATGCAAGATGTTCTTCTGCCCCAGGAAACTGCTGAGATCCACCTCCACAGCCTGTCACCGGGGCCCAGCAAATAGCAGCCTTTCCAGCAGGTCCTCCCCTCCCTGTCAGATGCCCGAGGGAGGGGACGCTTCTGTCTCCAGCTTCCCGAGTACCAGTGACACTTCTCACCAAGCAGGACAGTGCTTGATACAGGAACAACATTTACAACTCATTCCAGATCCCAAGCCCCTGGAGGCTGCCTCCCAACAGTGGGTAAAGGAGGCTCTCCAGGGGTCCTAGGCTCAACTCCTCCCGTAGATACTCTCCTTCTCATAGGTGTCCAGCATTGCTGGACTCCGAAATGTCCCGGGGGTGGGGGGTGGAGGGGGTCAGAGCCCTGCCATGGAACTGTTTCCTTCATTACAAGTTCTGCTGAATGCCACAATGGGTCAGGTAGGGGGGAAACAGGTTGGGATGGGATAGGACTAGCACCATTTTAAGTCCCTGTCACCTCTTCCGACTCTTCTGAGTGCCTTCTGTGGGGACTCCGGCTGTGCTGGGAGAAATACTTGAACTTGCCTCTTTTACCTGCTGCTTCTCCAAAAATCTGCCTGGGTTTGGTTCCCCCTTTTTCTCTCCCGTCCTCCCTCACCTCCTTCATATGAAAGGTGCCATGGAAGAGGCAACAGGGCCAAATGCTGAGCCACCTGCCCTTTCCTCTGCCTCCTTTAGTAAAACTCCGAGTGAACTGGTCTTCCTTTTTTGGTTTTTACTTACTGTTTCAAAGCCAAGACCTCACACACACAAACAATGCACAAACAATGCAAATCAACAGAAAAGCTGTAAATGTGTGTACAGTTGGCATGGTAGTATACAAAAAGATTGTAGTTGCTCTTAAGTTTTTACAAATTCTGCCTTTAAGTTATTTGACCTGCTTTGTTTTTTGTTCTGTTTTGTTTTGAAAGATGCGCATTCTAACCCGGAGGTCACTGTTATGTATTTATTTATTTATTTATTTGGTTCCCTTCCTGTTCCAAGCTTCCATAGCTGCTGCCCTGGTTTCCTTTCCTCCTTTCCTCCTCTGACTTGGGGACCTTCTGGGGGAGGGCTGCAACGCTTGCTCTGTTCGTGGGGTGACGGGACTCAGGCGGGACAGTGCTGTAGCTCCCTGACTTCTGTGGGGCCCCTCGCCTACTTACCCAGGTGGGTCCGGGCTCCATGGGTGGTGGGGAGGGGCATTGCTGACTGTGTGTATAGGATAAACATGAAAAGCAGTTCTGGATGGTGTGCCTTCCAGATCTTCTCTGGGGCTGTGTTTTGAGCAGCATGTAGCCTGCTGGTTTTATCCGAGTGAAATACTGTACAGGGGAATAAAAGAGATCTTATTTTTTTTTTTTTTATACTTGGCATTTTTTGAATAAAACCTTTTGTCTTAACTTGTGGCTTCTAGTTGTCTGTGCAGAGGCATTGCTAACTTGTGTTTATTGAGCATTTGGCAAGTGCCAAAGAATTGGAGGAGAAAGGAATTTTCAGCCTAAATCTGGCTTCCTTCAACATTAGTAGTTCTGGGATAGTCATCTTCCTGAAACTAATGTCTGGTCAAGGGGTAGGACCAATATTGTCAAGATTTGACCAATGTGGGCAATATCTGGCAGGCAGGACCTAATCAGAGTAACCTTTTCCAGATTAAAATATTAAAGCTATGCAAATAGGATACTGTGACAATTTCCAAGTGTTCAATAGCCATTTATGGTTAGTGGCTACCTCATATAAAACCTATCATTGCAGAAAGTTCTGTTAGACAGGGCCGATCTAGAGATTAATAGATAACATACCTGGCCAAGCGCGGTGGCTCACTCCTGTAATCCCAGCACTTTGGGAGGCCAAGGTGGACAGATCACTTGACGTCAGGAGTTAAGAAACCAACCTGGCCAACATGGTGAAACCCTGTCTCTACTAAAACTGCAAAAATTAGCCAGGCATGGTGGCAGGCGCCTGTAATCCCAGCTCCTCCAGAGGCTGAGGCAGGAGAATGGCTTGAACCAAGGAGGCAGAGGTTGCAGTGAGCCAAGATGGTGCCATTGTAGTACTCCAGCCTGGGGAACGAGAGTGAGACTTCATCTCAAAAAAAAAAAAAAAAAAAAAAAACCCAAATACATACCTATTACCAAACTAACCATTGACACTTTTATCAATTGTCTCCCACTGATAGTAAAACATTTTGAGCATGTCCCCTTGGTATGTATTAAGTATTTTTTTTTTTTTTTTTTTGAGACGGAGTTTCGCTCTTGTTACCCAGGCTGGAGTGCAATGGCGCGATCTCGGCTCACCGCAACCTCCGCCTCCTGGGTTCAGGCAATTCTCCTGCCTCAGCCTCCTGAGTAGCTGGGATTACAGGCATGCACCACCATACCCAGCTAATGTTTTGTATTTTTAGTAGAGACGGGGTTTCACCATGTTGACTGGGATGGTCTCGATCTCTTGACCTCGTGTTCCACCCGCCTCGGCCTCCCAAAGTGCTGGGATTACAGGCTTGAGCCACCGCACCCGGCTGTATTAAGTATTTTAAAATACCTGTATTACTCTCGGCTCTTGATTCAGGTTCCCTTCACCTTTAGTGTGAGGTTTAGTCTTGTTTTTCTCTTTTTTGCTTTTCTGAGACAAAGTCTGCTCTGTTGCTCAGGTTGGAGTGCACTGGCGCAATCTCGGCTCACTGCAACCTCTGCCTTGGCGGTTCAAGCGATGCTCTTGCCTCAGTCTCCTGAGAAGCTGGGATTACAGGTGCCTGCCACCATGCCTGTATTTTTGGTAGAGACAGGTTTTCACCATGTTGACCAGGCTGGTGTCGAACCCCTGACCTCAAGTGATCCGCCTGTGTTAGCCTCCCAAAGTGCTGAAATTATAGGCATGAGCCATTGCACCCCGCCTAGTCTTTAACAGTAGTGTAATTTGTTATGCAGCAACAGGAAAAAAGATTGGTGTGGTGATATTAAAGTTGTGACCAGATGAGACCCTGTCTACAAAAAATAAGTAAAAAGTAGCTGAGTGTGGTGGCATACGCCTGTAATCCTAGCTATGCAGGAGGCTGAGGCAGGAGGATCGCTTGAACCCAAGAGTTCCAGGTTGCAGTGAGTTATGATCACGCTATTTCACTCCAGCCTGGGCAACAGCTAACCCCACTTAAAGCACAAACATAATACCGGATGGGTAGAAGTGTGTGTTACTTAAGTTTTCCCCCTCTGATGTGTTTGACAAAGGGCTAATATTGGGAGTAGGTGAAATGTTAGCTCTGCCGTTTTCTTACTGCTTATTCTTGGATAATTAGTATTTTCAGTCCACAGTTTCTTTGCAGGCATCTGTTTAATAGGCCCCTTGTCCGTTTTGTGTGAGTTTAGTTTAAACTGGATGGCAAGACCCATGAATCCACTTTGTATGTGTGGCCTGAATACATCCTGATATTTTGAAAGCACACTGGAGTGCCATTGTCAATTCATATATTAAATATTGGTAAATGTTGGTTCCTTGTTTCTTTTTTTTTTTTTTTTTTTTTTTTGAGACAGAGTTTCGTCCTTGTTACCCAGGCTGGAGTGCAATGGCGCGATCTCGGCTCACCGCAACCTCCGCCTCCTGGGTTCAGGCAATTCTCCTGCCTCAGCCTCCTGAGTAGCTGGGATTACAGGCACGTGCCACCATGCCCAGCTAGTTTTTTGCACTTTTAGTAGAGATGGGGTTTCACCATGTTGACCAGGATGGTCTCTATCTCTCTCGACCTCGTGATCCACCCGCCTCGGCCTCCCAAAGTGCTGGGATTACAGGCTTGAGCCACCGCGCCCGGCTTGGTTTCTTGTTTCTTTATAAATATCCACAGTTATAATACTCCCTCCCTGGGGGTCATCATGCTCGCTGCCACAGTACATCCACCCTTTGGACTCTGGCCCACATGCACCCTCCGGGTTGCTGGATAGTGTAGACCATAATACCCTCACTTCGCATTGGGTTCTAGTATGCGTCTACCGTTAAGCTAAGACTAGGTCCAGCCTCCATGTGCCTATGAAGAGGAAGGAAGAATGTCTTGGTTCTGTGGGGCTGATTTTCTGAGGTTCCCCTTTTCTCTAATCCCTCCCATCCCCCCACACAACATACACACACTACCAACATCGTGGAGCCTGAGGGTTGCATGCTTCATCCTTTCCAGTAAAGCTGACACTGGGATAATTACAAGTTGCTGCAAACTATTAACGAAATCAGGCAAGACCCCACGCTTCTCTTTCTCGAAGTGAGTTTCTGGCAGTTTCCCCATCTAATGAGACTCCTGGGGGGAATGGAAGCAAGTATCTCTGAATAAAGACAGATTGTGCTCCTATTGGAGCAAGATATTAAGAGTTTTAGGGGACGATGAAAAGTCATATTTAGTCTCTTCTCAGGGGCAGTTTGACATCAAGTGTGGAAAGGGAACCAGATAACTAGTAAGTCTGTGGGGGATTAATGTCACAGCCAGAGGAATATAGAGAGCAATGGTTAAGACTTGGGAATCTGTCTTGAGTTTAGGTTCTACCACTATTACTTATCTAAATGCCGTGGGAAAGTTATTACACACTCTCTCTCTCATTTTTTTTTTTTTTTTTTTAAGAGACGGGGTCTCGCTATGTTGCCCAGGCTGGAGTGCAGTGGCTATTCACAGGCAAGATCCCGCTACTGATCAGCACGGGAGTTTTGACCTGCTCCGTTTCCGACCTGGGCCGGGTCACCCCTCCTTAGGCAACCTGGTGGTCCCCCGCTCCCAGGAGGTCACCATATTGATGCCAAACTTAGTGCGGACATCCAATCAGCATAGCGCACTACAGCCCAGAACTCCTGGGCTCAAACGATCCTCCCACCTCAGCCTCCTGAGTAGCTGGGACTACAGGCATGCGCCACCGCGCCCAGCAAGTTATTACACTCTCTAAAACTAATCTCTGTAAAACAGAGATACTCCTGGATTGGATTATTAGGAGACTGGATTGAATCATGGATATACTTACATCTGGGAACAAATACTATCTCCTGCTTCTGGATCCATACATATGTAGTAAAAGTACAAAGAAGTACAGGGTGGGGCAGGGTGTGGTGGTTCACACCCATAATCCCAGCACTTTGGGAAGCCAAGGAGAGATCACCAGGAGTTTAAGACTAACCTGGCCTACGTGACAAAATCCCATCTCTACAAAAAAATACAAACTAGCCGGGCGTGGTGGCACAGGCCTGTAATCCCAGCTACTTGGGAGGCTGGGGTGGGAGGATAGATTGAGTCCAGGAGATGGAGGCTGCAGTGAGCCAAGACGGCCCCACAGCATTCTAACTTGGGAGAAAGAGCGAGACCCTATCTCAAAAGAAAAATAAAGTACAGGGCAATAATAAACTCCCAGAGTTAGGGAAGTGGTTATTACCTTTGGATAGAAGTAAGGGAGGTGTGATTTGGGGAAAGAGACCTTCGACTGTTTCCGCAATGCTTTATTTCATAAGCTAGAGGGTAAGGAGTAAGGTGTTTGTATTATTCTTTTTAACTTTTGGGTTGTCTTAAATCATTTATGGTAAACTTCATTAAAAAAATTTTTTTTTGGGCCGGGCACGGTGGCTCAAGCCTGTAATCCCAGCACTTTGGGAGGCCGAGGCGGGTGGATCACGAGGTCAAGAGATCAAGACTATCCTGGTCAACAGGGTGAAACTCCGTCTCTACTAAAAATACAAAAAATTAGCTGGGCATGGTGGCGCCTGCCTGTAATCCCAGCTACTCAGGAGGTTGAGGCAGGAGAATTGCCTGAACCCAGGAGGCGGAGGTTGCGGTGAGCCGAGATCGAGCCATTGCACTCCAGCCTGGGTAACAAGAGTGAAACTCGGTCTCAAAAAAAAAAAAAAATTTTTTTTTGTCCTTTCTTTTTAAAAATTTATTTATTTATTTTTGAGACAGGGTCTTACTCTGTCACCCAAGCTAAAGTGCAGTGGTGTAATCTCAGCTCACTGCAACCTCTACTTCCTTGGTTCAAATGAGTCTCCTGCCTCAGTCTCCCAAGTAACTGGGATTAAAGGCACATGCCATCACACCCAGCTAATTTTTGTATTTTTAGTAGAGACAGGGTTTCACCATGTTTGCCAGGCTATTCTTGAACTCCTGACCTCAAGTGATCCACCCGCCTCAGACTCTTAAAGTGCTGGGATTACAGGCTTAAGCCACCACACCTAGCCCATTTTTCTTTCTTTCTTTTTTGAGAGGCAGATTCTTGCTCTGTATCCTGGAGTGCAAAGGCGTGAATTTGGCCTACGGCAACCTCTGCCTCCCAGGTTCAAGTGATTCCCCTGCCCAGCCTTCCAAGTAGCTGGGATTACAGGGACATACCACCACATCTGCCTAATTTTTTCATTTTTAGAAGAGACGGGTTTCATCTTGCTGGCCAGGCTGGTCTCAAACTCCTGACCTCAGGTGATCTATCTATCTTGGCCTCCCAAAGTGCTGGGATTACAGGCATGGAGTATCATGCCCAGCCTATGATAAGCTTTTAAAAGTGAATATATTTGTTCTTATCATGTAGGAGGCAGCAGATAGAGTTACTACTGCGGTTGGCTGAGGTGATCTAGGAAGACTTCAAAGAGGAGGTGGCATTTCACCTGGATTTTTTTTTTTTTTTTTTGAGATGGAGTTTCGCTCTTGTTACCCAGGCTGGAGTGCAATGGCGCGATCTTGGCTCACCACGACCTCCGCCTCCCGGGTTCAGGCAATTCTCCTGCCTCAGCCTCCTGAGTAGCTGGGATTACAGGCACGCGCCACCATGCCCAGCTAATTTTTTGTATTTTTAGTAGAGACGGGGTTTCACCATGTTGACCAGGACGGTCTTGATCTCTTGACCTCGTGATCCACCCGCCTCAGCCTCCCAAAGTGCTGGGATTACAGGCGTGAGCCACCGCGCCCGGCCTTCACCTGGATTTTGAAGGATGGAGCCTCAGCCTATTTACCTGTAAAGTGAGGCACCAAACATGTAGATAGAGAAGAGAAATCTGGGGGTGATCAATGTTTTTCCCCCACTAAACCAGGAATTAGCAAACTATGGCCTGCTGTTTGAACTGGTCCCTGTATTGTTTCTGTACAGCTTGCAAGCTGAGGCTAGATTTTACATTTTTAAATAGTTGAAAGTCAATCAAATGAAGAACAATATGTTGTGATATGTAAAAATTATATAATACTTGGCTGATCGTAATAGCTCATGCCTATAATCCCAGCATTTTGGGAGGCTGACGTGGTAGGATTGCCTGAGGCCAGGAATTCCAGACCAGTTTGTGCAACCTAGCAAGACTCTCATCTCTATAAAAAATAAATAAATAGCTGGGTGTGGTGGCACGCACCTTTAATCCCAGCTACTCGGTAGGCTGAGGCAGGAGAATTGCTTGAACCTGAGAGGCGGAGGTTGCCGTGAGCAAGATTGTACCATTGCACTCCAGCCTGGGCAACAAGAGTGAAACTCTGACTCAAAATAAATAAATAAATAAATAAATAATTAGTCAGGCGTGGTGGGCTAGCTACTTGGGAGGCATGTGAGCCTAGCAGTTTGAGGTTACAGTGAGTTATGATTGTACTACTGCACTCCAGCACTCCAGCCTGGGTGACAGAGTGAGATTCTGGCTCAAAAAAAAAAACAAAAAGCAGCCGGGCGTGGTGGCTCAAGCCTGTAATCCCAGCACTTTGGGAGGCCGAGACGGGTGGATCACAAGGTCAAGAGATCGAGACCATCCTGGTCAACATGGTGAAACCCCGTCTCTACTAAAAATATAAAACATTAGCTGGGCATGGTGGCGCGTGCCTGTAATCCCAGCTACTCAGGAGGTTAAGGCAGGAGAATTGCCTGAACCCAGGAGGTGGAGGTTGCGGTGAGCCAAGATCGCGCCATTGCACTCCAGCCTGGGTAACAAGAGTGAAACTCCGTCTCAAAAAAAAAAAGACCAGGCTTGGTGGCTTACATCTGTAATCCCAGCACTTTGGGAGGTTGAGGTAGGCAGATCACCTGAGGTCAGGAGTTCGAGAACAGCCTGGCCAACATGGTGAGACCCTGTCTCTACTAAAAATACAAATATTAGCCAGGCGTGGTGGTGCGAGCCTGTAGACCCAGCTAATGGGGAGGCTGAGGCAGGAAAATTGCTTGAACCTGGGAGATGGAGCCGAGATTGCTCCATTGCACAGTAGCCTGGCCAACACAGCGAGACTGTATCTCAAAAAAAAAAAAAAAAAACCAAAGAAAAAGAAAAAAATGTACACACACACACACACACACACACATACAAGTATACAACTCAATTGTCTGTGTTCATAAATAAATCTTGTCGATTTACATATTGTCTATGGCTGCTTTTGTGATACGATGGCAAAGTTGAGTAGTTAAGACATTCAGTATGGCTGGCAAAGCTAAAAACATTTACTATCTTGTCCTTTACATAGAAAATTTGCTAATCTCTATACTAGATTACGGTCCCATTGACTCATTTGTTTTCTTGTTTTTTGGAGGTTTTTTTTGAGACAGGGTCTCGCTCTGTTGCCCAGGCTGGAGTGCAGTGGCTCAATCAGGGTTCACTGCAGCCTTGGCTTTCCAGGCTCAAGCAATCCTCCCACCTCAGCCCCTGAGTAGCTGAGACTACAGGTGGGCACCACTGTGCCCAGATAATTTGTTTTTTGTTTGTTTGTTTTGAGACAGGGTCTTGCAATGTTGCCCAGGCGGGAGTGCAGTGGAGAGATCATGACCCACTGCAACCTCAACCTCCTGGGCTCAAGTGATTCTCCTGCCACTGCCTTCCAAAGTGCTGGGATTACAGGCATGAGCCACTGTGCCTGGTCTCAACTCCATCTTTGATAACTCTTAACCTAGTGCAGGCTTGTAGTAGTTCCTTAGTGATACTAGCTATTATTCAGTACCTACTATGTGCCCAGCACTATTCTGCATGCTTTGCATGCATTAACTTATTTATCCTTACGACAATTCTCTACGACACTTCGAGAATAGAGGGGGAAACTTTGTTATTTGTTTTATTTTACTTTTTAATTAAATTAATTAATTTATTTATTGAGACAGGGTCTCACTGTGTCACCCAGGATGGAGTGCAGTGGCATGATCTCGGCTCACTGCAATCTCTGCCTCCTGGGTTCAAGTGATTCTCCTGCTTCAGATTTCTGAGTGGCTGGAATTACAGGTATGTGCCATCACGCTCAGCTAATTTTTTTTTTTTTTTTTTTGGTAGAGATAGGGTTTTGCCTTGTTGGCCAGACTGGTCTCAAACTTCTGACCTCACGTGATCCACCAGCCTTGGCCTCCCAAAGTGCTAGGATTACAGGTATGAGCCACTGCACACATGCGGCCTATTTTCTTTTATTTATTTACTTTTTTTTCTATTGTATTTTATTTATTTATTTATTTATTTATTTATTTATTTATTTATTTTGAGGCGGAGTTTCACTCTTGTTACCCAGGCTGGAGTGCAATGGCGCGATCTCGGCTCACCGCAACCTCTGCCTCCTGGGTTCAAGAAATTCTCCTGCTTCGGCCTCCTGAGTAGCTGGGATTACAGGCACGTGCCACCACGCCCAGCCAATTTTTAGTATTTTTAGTAGAGACGGGGTTTCACCATGTTGACCAGGATGGTCTCGATCTCTTGACCTCGTGATCCACCCGCCTCGGCCTCCCAAAGTGCTGGGATTACAGGCGTGAGCCACCACGCCCAGCCTCTCTTTTATTTTTTTAAAGAAGAGGGTCTTGCTATGTTGCCCAGGCTGGCCTTAAACGCTTGGGCTCAAGCAATATGCCTCCCTCAGCCTCCTGGGAGTAGCTGTGCATGTAGGTACTTGCCACCCAGCCTGGCTTCGTGCAGTTATGTATCCCCATTTCACAGATGGGGAAAACAGACGTGCAGAGCAGTAAAGTATCATGTGGAAGGCCACCTGTTAGGTAGTGGTCAGGTCAGAATTTGTACCCAGGCAGTCTGTGGTTTCATGGTCATCGGGACCCTGCCATCACGGCTCACTGCTAACATTTGTGTGGATCAGGCATCTCAAGGTCCCTTCGAAACCCTGGATCTGGAGGTGAGGGTAGTGCCTCCCCAGACTCTCGAGCTGGGTAAGCCGCTGTGTTCTGTGGAAATAGTCATTATGAACTCCTGGAAACTATCTTTCACTGGGGCCTGGCTGGGGAGGAAGAGTTGGAGGCTGCAAAGGGAGAAGAAAGGAGACCCAAGGGGCACTGGGGTGGGGCAGGGGCACATTTCTTGTAAATGTTGTTCAGCTCCTTCAACTGCTGTGCTGGTTCTTGGAAACCTTCACCACAAAGGCCTAACAGAACAGTGTTAAAAAAGATACGGCCTCAGCCCCCAGTTCATTTCCTGCCCAGCCTTGCGCTACTAACCCCGATTGCCAACAGCAGTGTTGCAGTGTCGCCTCAGCAGTGCTGTGGGAGGAAGTGCAAAAATAAGCAGAACTAGGGGCAAGCCCAGGGGCTGTCTTTATTTTTATTTATTGTAACGACATCCGATGTACAGAATTGGATCCATCATAATCCTTGGCTCATCACATATTCTCAACCTTGGTCCAAGAATGGTCTTTTGTTAATACACACACACACACAAACACACACACACACACACACACATATGTATGTGTGTGTGTATATATATATATACATATATATATATGTATATTTTGAGACAGAGTCTCACTCTTGTGGCCCAGGCTGGAATGTAATGGCATGATCTTGGCTGACTGCAACCTCTGCCTCCCAGGTTCAAGTAATTCTCCTGCCTCATCCTCCCAAGTAGCTGGGATTACAGGCATGTGCCACTACACCCAGCTAATTGTTTTGTATTTTTAATAGAGATGGGGTTTCCCCATGTTGGCCAGGCTGATCTCAAACTCCTGACCTCAGGTGATTCACCTCCCTTGACCTCCCAAACTGCTTGGATGACAGGGGTGAGCCACCGCATCTGGCCCATTATTATTACATTTAATTATATTGGGTAGAGAACCCACCACCCAGCTCAAGAAACAGAATATTAACAATTACATCATCTGTCTATATGATCCTCTCTTAGTCCATTGGTATTTTTATTTTTATTTTTATTTTTTTTTGAGACGGAGTTTCACTGTTTCGCTCTTGTTACCCAGGCTGGAGTGCAATGGCGCAATCTTGGCTCACCGCAACCTCCGCCTCCTGGGTTCAGGCAATTCTCCTGCCTCAGCCTCCTGAGTAGCTGTGATTACAAGCATGCGCCACCACACCTGGCTAATTTTTGTATTTTTAATAAAGGCAGGGTTTCTCCATGTTGGCCAGGCTGGTCTCAAACTCCTGACCTCAAATGATCCACCAGCCTTGGCCTCCCAAAGTGCGTGAGCCACTGCATCCTGCCAATTGTTTTCTAATTTTTAATTTTTAGGGTACATAGTAGGTGTATATATTTATGGGGTTCGTGAGACGTTTTGACAAAGGCATGCAATGTGTAATAATTGCCATCATAAAGAATGAGGTATACATCTCCTCAAGCATTTATCCTTTGTGTTACAAACAATCCTATTATGCTCTTGTAGTTATTTTTAAATGAACACTTAAATTATTATTGACTAGAGTCACAGTCATTGTTTCTAATATATTTTTTTTTTATTTTGAGATGGAGTTTCGCTCTTGTTATCCAGGCTGGAGTGCAATGGCGCGATCTTGGCTCACCGCAACCTCCGCCTCCTGGGTTCAGGCAATTCTCCTGCCTCAGCCTCCTGAGTAGCTGGGATTACAGGCACGCGCCACCATGCCCAGCTAATTTTTTGTATTTTTAGTAGAGACGGGGTTTCACCTTGTTGACCAGGATGGTCTTGATCTCTTGACCTTGTGATCCACCCACCTTGCCCTCCCAAAGTGCTGGGATTACAGGCTTGAGCCACAGCGCCTGGCTTTTTTTTTTTTTGTACCTATCAACCATCCCCTCTTCCCCACCAGGCTCCCACTACCTTTCCCAGCCTCTGGTTACCCTCCTTCTACTCTCTGTCCAAGAGGTCAATTATTCTGATTTTTAGATTTCCCAAATAAAGGAGAACATGCGATGTTTGTCTTTCCGTGCCTGCCTCATTTCACTTAACATAATGACGTCTGCTCCCACCTGTGTGGTTGCAAATGACTGGATCTCATTCTTTTTATGACTGAGTAGTGCTCCACTGTGTGTACGCACCACACTTTCTTTACCCATTCATCTGTTGATGGACATTTAGGTTGCTTCCAAGTCTTGGCTACTGTCAACGGGGCTGCAACAAACATAGTAGTGCAAATACTTCTTCCATACACTGATTTCCTTTCTGTGGGGTATATACCGAGCAGTGGGATGGCTGGATCATATGACAGCTCTATTTTTAGTTTTTTGAGGAACCTCCAAACTGTTCTCCATAGTGGTTGTACTAATTTACAGTTCTACCAACAGTGTACGAGGGTTCCTTCCCTTTTCTCCACATCCTCATCAGCATTCATTATTGCCTGTCTTTTGGATAAAAGCCATTTTAACTGGGGTAAGATGATATCTCATTGTAGTGGTTTTAATTTGCATTTCTCTGATGATGTGTGATACTGAGCACCTTTTCATACGCCTGTTTGCCATTTGTATGTCTTCTCTGGAGAAATGTCTATTCAAATCTTTTGCCCATTTTTAATCAGATTTATTGGATTTTTTTTCCCTATAGCATTGTTTAAACTTTTTATATATTCTAGTTGAATCCCTTGTCAGGTGGGTAGTTTGCAAATATTTTCTCCCATTTTCTGGGATGTCGCTTCACTTTGTTGATTTTTTTTTTTTTTTTTTTTTTTTTTTTTTGCTGTGCAGAAGCTTTTCTTTGTTTGTTTGTTTTTCATTCTTTTTTTTTTTTTTTTTTTTTTTTTTTTTTTTTTTTTGAGACGGAGTTTCGCTCTTGTTACCCAGGCTGGAGTGCAATGGCACGATCTCGGCTCACCGCAACCTCCGCCTCCTGGGTTCAGGCAATTCTCCTGCCTCAGCCTCCTGAGTAGCTGGGATTACAGGCACGCGCCACCACGCCCAGCTAATTTTTTTTTGTATTTTTAGTAGAGACGGGGTTTCACCATGTTGACCAGGATGGTCTCGATCTCTCGACCTCGTGATCCACCCGCCTCGGCCTCCCAAAGTGCTGGGATTACAGGCTTGAGCCACCGCGCCCGGCCGTTTGTTTTTCATTCTTGAGACAGAGTCTTGCTCTGTCGCCCAGGCTGGAGTGCAGTGGCTTGATCTAAGCTCACTCACTACAACCCCCACCTCCCGGGTTCAAATGATTCTCCTGCCTCAGCCTCCCTAGTAGCTACAACTACAGGTGTGCACCACCATGCCAGGCTAATTTTTGTATCTTTAGTAGAGGTGGTATTTCACCATGTTGGCCAGGCTGGTCTCGAACTGCTGACCTCAAATGATTCGCTTGCCTTGGCTTCCCAAAGTGCTGGGATTACAAATGTGAGCCACCAAGCCCAGGTCCTGAAGCTTTTTAACTTGATGTCATCCCATTTGTTCATTTTTTTTTTTTATGGTTGCCTGTGTCTTTGGGGTATTACTCAAGGAATCTTTGCCCAGACCAATGTCCTGGAGAGTTTCCCGGAAGTTTTCTTGTAGTAGTTTTATAGTTTGAAGTCTTAGATTTAAGTCTTTAATCCATTTTGATTTGATTTAAAACAAACAAACAAACAAACAAACAAAAAAAAACAGGGGTTTCACCATGTTGATCAGGCTGGTCTTGAACTCCCAACCTCAGGTGATCTGCCCCCCTTGGCCTCCAAAGTGCTTGGATTACAGGCATGAGCCACCATGCCTGGCCCGATTTGTTTTTTGGAGACGGAGTCTAGCTCTGTCACCCAGGCTGGAGTGCAGTGATGTGATCTTGGCTCACTGCAACCTCTGCTTCCTGGGTTCAAGTGATTCTCCTGCCTCAGCCTCCTGAGTAGCTGGGATTACAGGCATGCACTACCACGCCCAGCTATTTTTTTGTATTTTTAGTAGAGACAGGTTTTACCATGTTGGTCAGGCTGGTCTCGACCTCCTGACCTTGTGATCCACCCACCTCAGCCTCCCAAAGTGCTGGGATTACAGGCATGAGCTACCACACTCGGTCTGATTGGATTTTTGTATATGGTGAGAGATAGGGGTCTAGTTTCATTCTTCTGTGTTTGGATATCCAGTTTTTCCAGCACCATTTATTGAAGAGACTGTCTTTTCCTCAGTGTATGTTCTTGGCACCTGTGTTGAAAATGAGTTCAGTGTAGGTGTGTGGATTTGTTTCTGAGTTCTGTGAGTTCTCTATTCTCTTCCATTGGTCTATATGTTTAGTTTTTGTTTGTTTGTTTGTTTGTTTGTTTGAGACAGAATTTCCCTCTTGTTGCTCAGGCTGGAGTGCAATGGCGTGATCTCAGCTCACCGCAACCTCCACCTCCCAGGTTCAAGCAATTCTCCTGCCTCAGCCTCCTGAGTAGCTGGGATTACAGGCATGCGTCACCATGCCCAGCTAATTTTTTTGTATTTTTAGTAGAGACGGGGTTTCACCATGTTGACCAGGATGGTCTCGATCTCTTGACCTCGTGATCCACCCGACTCAGCCTCCCAAAGTGCTGGGATTACAGGCTTGAGCCACCGTGCCCGGCCTCTTTTTTTTTTTTTTTTTTTGATAGTCAACCTTGCTGACCAACTATTTTTAGCTTCTCCATGTTGATCAGGTTGGTCTCGAACTCTCAGCCTCAGGTGATCTGCCCGCCTCGGCCTCCCAAAGTGCTGGGATTACAGGCGTGAGCCACCGTACCCAGCTGTGTCTAGTTTTTTAAAATACTGTTTGTTGTTGTTGTTGTTTTTGAGACAGATTCTTACTCTCTCACCCAGGCTGAAGTGCAGTGCCCTGATCCCTGCTCACTATAACCTCCATCTCCCAGGTTCAAGCGATTCTCCTGCCTCAGCCTCCCGAGTAGCTGAGACTACAAGTGTGTGCTACCACACCTAATTTTTGTATTTTTAGTAGAGACGAGGTTTTGTCATGTTGGCCAGGTTGATCTCAAACTCCTGACTTCAGGTGATTGCCTGCCTCAGTTTCCCAAAAGTGCTGGGATTACAGGTGTGAGCCACTGCACCCAGCTGGCACTACTGATTTTCATATGTTGATTTTGTATCCTGCAAGTTTACTGATTTTTATCAGTTCTAATAGTTTTTTTTTGTGTGTGTGGAGTCTTTAGGTTTTTCCAAATGTAAGATCATATCGTCTGCAAACAAGGATAATTTGGCTTCTTCCCTTCCAGTTCGGATGCCCTGTTTTTCTCTTGTCTGATTGCTCTAGCTGTATTTAGTTATTGTTGTTGATGGTTTTTGACAGAGGGTGTCAGACTGATGCCCAGGCTGGAGTTCTGTGGCACAATCTCAACTCACTTCAACCTCCCTTCCTGAGCTCAAGCAATCTTCCTACCTCAGCCTCCTGAGTAGGTGGGACTGCAGGTCTGTACCACCGCACCCAGCTAATTTTTGTATTTTTTGTAGAGACAGGGTTTCATCATCTTGCCCAGGCTCTCTCAAACTCACAGGTTTAAATAATCCACCTACCTTGGCCTCCCAAAGTGCTAGACTTACAGGCGAGGTACCGCACCTGACCCTTCTGGGACTTTTTTGAGACAGTCTCACTGTTACTCAGACTGGAGTGAAGTGGCATAATCAAGGCTCACTGCAGCCTCGACCTCTCTGGCCTCAAGCGATCCTTCCACCTTGGCATCCCAAGTAGCTGAGACCCACAGGTGTGCACCACCATGCTCAACTCATTTTATTTTTAATTTTTTTGTAGAGATGGGGGTCTCACTACATTGCCCAGGCTGGTCTCAAACTCCTCAGCTCAAGTGATCCTCCTGCCTTGGCCTCCCAAATTGTTGAGATTACAGGTGTGAGCCACCACACTCAGTCTATTTCGTTTCAATTATTCTTGAACATTATAAAAATAGTATCATGCGTGTATGTCGTGATCTGGAACTTGTTCTTTCCACTCTTCATCATGTTATAAGGACTCACACATGTTGTAGTGTGTAGCTCTATTTTATTTTCACTCTAGAATATTCCATTGTATGGAACAGGCATTTGGGTTGTGGCCAGCAGAAGCCAGTCTTTAGATGTCCTCTGGGTTAAATCGCTTAGATCAATATACACAGCAAGGTTTTGCCCTTGTAAAATAACCAGGAGCCAGGAGCAGTGACCATGTAGCCCTTCCATTCACGGAGCACCCACACTGAACCAGGCACCCTGCTGTAAACACCTGTGAACTCCTTTTCCTGTGTGAGGAGACAGAACCAGGGTCTTCCCCTTTTCTCTTCAGGGTTCACAATGATGCCAGCAAATAGACAAGCACTGTAGCACAGATCTGGTGTCAGTGGCCTCCCAGTGAGATTGATAGATCTGGCCGTGGATGTTGTGTATGTGGTGCGGAATGTATCTGGTGTGGTGTAGGCGTGATGGTGTATGTAAGTGTGCAAAGGTGTCTCTTTGGCGTGTGTGACGTGAGGGGTGAAAAAAGGTGGTGTCTATGTGTGTGCGGTGGTGGGGCTGTGCGTGTGCATATAGTGAGTGTGGGTGTTGTGTATGTGTGTGCCCTGTACATACACGCTCAGTCCTGGAGCTGTCACTTGCCTTGCCTCAGCTGGCTAACACCCTACGCTTCCCTCTGGGGCCTGGGTACCTCCTTGTCTGCCTCTGCATCGATCCTCAATGATCCCCCACTCCCTTCTTTCAACTTGTTTTATCTCTCCTCTTCCCCTCAACCTTCCATAACTAGCCACCCAATTCTCTCCACTCTTCTTCCCCACCCCTCCTCCTGATGGCACATCCCAATGCACTTTGAGATCCCATCCTTGTTTGACCTCCCCACAATTTCCACAAAACTTTTGACCTCTGCCTCCTTCTTGAAACTTCTCCCCAGTTTGCCTTCAACTTCTCTGTCACTTAGGCCCCGTTTCCCCTCCTTCTTCCTTCTTCTTTTTTTTTTTTTTTTCTTTTGAGATGAAGTTTTGCTCTTGTGGCCCAGGCTGGAGTGCAATGGCGCCATCTCTGTTCACTGTGACCTCCGCCTCCGGGGTTCAGGCAATTCTCCTGCCTCAGCCTCCCAAGTAGCTGGGATTACAGGCACGCGCCACCATGCCTGGCTAATTTTGTATTTTCAGTGGAGACAGCGTTTCTCCATGTTGGTCAGGTTGGTCTCAAACTCCCGACTTCAGGTGATCCGCCCACCTTCACCTCCCAAAATGCCACCAAACCCAGCTCCTCTCCTTCTTTTCTTTGCTGTTTAAACTTGAGTGTCTTTCCCCTTTCTCACTCCCAAGCCCTCTGTGGGGGTCAGGATCTTGGCAGGAGACAGACGACCCGCTCAAATCAATTAATGTGAGGAGGGCATAAAAAAGAATTTCAAAAATTAGCTGGGCCTGGTGGCGTGCGCCTGTAATCCCAGCTACTCGGGAGACTGACGCAGGAGAATTGCTTGAACCTGGGAGGCAGAGACTGCAGTGAGCCCCGGCTATTGCACTGCAGCCTGGTTACAGAAAAAAAACAAAAACAAAAAACTCCGAGGGGCTGTGCTGTACCCTGAGGCGCATTCCTTCCTTCCCTGGGGCCTGGGAGCTACAGGAGGGAGCTCTGCTGGAGGCTGTCTGTGTCCAGAAGGCTGCCTGACAAGAGCTGTGACTTTCATTTCAGAAATCAGCCTGCATAACCCCACCTGGCAGGAGCCACCCTCTCTTCTCCCACCAGGGCATCTCATTGCATCAACTGGAAGCCAGAAGGCAGGGAGTCTGGGGTGCTGCAGTCTGCGTCTCCCTAGGGCAGGGAGCAGCTCCTGGGAGGCCAAGGAGACACCCAGCACCGCCACTTTCCCCTCATGACTATTCCTGGAACTCCAGCACCGAGACCCCTCCTGAGCTCCAGGCCTCCCAAATACCCCTGCCCAGGGGCTCCCAGACACCGGGTCACTCAGTACTATTTGTGTGCTGGAGGCAAGGGATTGAGACACCCCCAACTCTCCACCCGCAACTCTCAACCCCACCCTGCTGCAGCTCGTCTTTCAGCTCCACTCAGGAAGTGCTTGAGAGACACAGAGGCTCACATATTTCTAAGTGAAAATACATTTTTTTGGTTCTGCTTATAAAAATGACGCATGCTTTTTAATAAAAATAATAATATAAAGTGAATTAAAGTTATGTGATGTAATCCTACCACTCCAGAGAGAAATACTTTGAGTATGTCCAGACTCTCTCCCTCTCTCTCTCTCTGTGTATATATGTATATACATATATATATACACATATAAATAAACACATATATCTATGTATTATTTTTCTTTTTTTTTCTCTTCATCCATCTCGTTTTTTTTTTTTTTTTTTTTTTTGAGACGGAGTTTCGCTCTTGTTACCCAGCCTGGAGTGCAATGGCGCGATCTCGGCTCACCGCAACCTCCGCCTCCTGGGCTCAGGCAATTCTCCTGCCTCAGCCTCCTAAGTAGCTGGGATTACAGGCACGCACCACCATGCCCAGCTAACTTTTTGTATTTTTAGTAGAGACGGGGTTTCACCTTGTTGACCAGGATGGTCTCGATCTGTCGACCTCGTGATCCACCTGCCTCGGCCTCCCAAAGTGCTGGGATTACAGGCTTGAGCCACCGCGCCCGGCTTTTTTTTTTTTTTTTTTTTTGAGACGGAGTTTCGCTCTTGTTACCCAGGCTGGAGTGCAATGGCGCGATCTCGGCTCACCACAACCTCCGCCTCCTGGGTTCAAGCAATTCTCCTGCCTCAGCCTCCTGAGTAGCTGGGATTACAGGCACGCGCCACCATGCCCAGCTGATTTTTTGTATTTTTAGTAGAGACGGGGTTTCACCATGTTGACCAGGATGGTCTCGATCTCTCGACCTCGTGATCCACCTGCCTCGGCCTCCCAAAGTGCTGGGATTACAGGCTTGAGCCACCGCGCCCGGCTCATCTCGTATTTTTTTTTTAAGTAGAAGTGGGGTCTCACTCTGTTGCTTAGGCTGGTCTTGAACTCCTGGTTTCCAGTGATCCTCCCACTTCACCTTCCCAAAGTGTTACAGGCGTGAGCCACCATGCCTACCAGAGCTTATATATTAGTAATCTTTTCCCACTTAACAATGTGCTGTGGATATGTTTCCATTTCAAGAACTATTGATAAACACAATTATTTTGATATGGTCATATGTGGATGTACGTAATTAATTTGAATAATTTCCTGGGAGCTAAATAATAATAATTTATGAACACAAAGAAGGAAACAACTGGCCAGATGCAGTGGCTCACATCCATAATCCCAGCACTTTGGGAGGCCATGATGTGTGGATCACCTGAGGCCAGGAGTTCGAGACCAGCCTGGCCAACATGGTGAAACCTGGTCTCTACTAAAAATATAAAAATTAACCAGGTGTGGTGGTGGGTGCCTGTAATTCCAGTTACCTGGGAGGCTGAGGCAGGAGAATTGCTTGAAACCAGGAGGAGGAGGTTACAGTGAACCAAGGCACTCCAGCCTGGGTGCCAGAGCAAGACTGTCTCAAAAAAAAAAAAAAAAAAAAAAAAGAAGGAAACAACAGACACTGGGATCTACTTGAGGGGGGCTGGTGGGAGGAGGGAGAGGAGCAGAAAAAATAACTATTGGGCACTAAGTTTAATACTTGGGTGATGAAATAATCTGTACAACAAGCCCCCATGATACGTGTGTACCTATGCAACAAATCTTCACTTATGTCCCCAAACCTAAAATAAAAGTTAAAAAAAAAATAATTTTGGGGCCGGGCGCAGTGGCTTACGCCTGTAATCCTAGCACTTTGGGAGGCTGAGATAGGTGGATCAGCTGAGGTCAGGAGTTCAAGACCAGCCTGGCCATCATGGTGAAACCTCATTTAAAAAAATAAATAAATAAATTTGGTAATTTCCAAAATTCCATCATTTTATAGATAAAATATTCCATTAACAGACAAACCACCATTAAGGGTTTGGGGCAGAGATTATTGGCTATACATTGTCCTTTTCTGCTTTGGTGAAAGACTTCTACTTTTTATTTTTAAAATTATTTTATTATTAAATTTATTTTCTTATCAAATTGAAAGTAATTTATTATTATTCTCTCTCCTTTTTTTTTTTTTTTTTTTGAGATGGACTCTCGTTCTGTCACCCATGCTGGAGTACAGTGGCTTGATCTCGGCTCACTGCAATCTCTGCCTCCTGGGTTCAGGCAATTCTCCTGCCTCAGCCTCCTAAGTAGCTGGGACTACAGGTACGCACCACCACGCCCAGCTAATTTTTGTACTTTTAGTAGAGATGGGGTTTCACCATGTTGGTAAAGCTGGTCTTGAACGCCTGACCTCGTGATCTACCCGCCTCAGCCTCCCAAAGGGCCGGTATTACAGGATGAGCCACCGCGCCCAGCCTATTACTACTCTTTTAGAGACACAGTCTTGTTCTGTCACCCAGGCTAGAGTGCAGTGGTGTAATCACAGCTCACTGTAAACTTGAACTCCTGGGTTCAAGTGATCATCTTACCTTAGCCTCCTGAGCAACTGGGTACTATGCCTTGCTAATTGTTTTGTAGAGATGGGGTCTTGCTATGTTGCCCAGGTTGGTCTCAAACTCCTTACCTTAAGCAGTCCTCCTGCCTTAGCCTCCTAAAATGTTGAGATTATAGGTGTCAGCCATTGCACCTAGCCAAATTTTTATTTTTACTTATTTATTTACTTTAGAACCTCTTGTTTTTAGCAAGTTGTGTGTCCTTCCTTTAGAATAAACAGGAAATTCCTCAGATTCTCTTGCAGCTAGCTGTGGACACATGACAAAATTAAGGACAATGAAGCGTAAGCCAAAATGTTCTGGAGCAGATTCCAGAAAATTTCCTTCACGGACAGAGGGAAATAGGAGCTATTATGAGAAGGCAGTAGTGAGAGTTGGGGAGAAAGCTTGCTGAACAGAAGAAAAGTGGCTCCCGGCCAGGCGCAGTGGCTCACGCCTGTAATCCCAGCACTTTAGGAAACCGAGGCAGATGAATCACCTGAGGTCAGGAATTCAAGACCAGCCTGACCAACATGGTGAAACCCTGTCTCTACTAAAAATACAAAAATTATCTGGATGTGGTGGCAGGCGTCTGTAATCCCAGCTACTCGGAAGGCTGAGACAAGAGAATCACCTGAACCCGGGAGGCGGAGGTGTCTGCTCCTCCCAATTCCTCATGACACATCTGTCCAATTTTATACTGCAAGTCAGTTAGAAAGTGAGATTGGAGGCTGAGTGCAGTGGCTCACGCCTGTAGTCCCAGTACTATGGGAGGCCAAGACAGGCAGATAGCTTGAGGCCAAGAGTTCAAGAACTGCCTGGGCAACATAGTGAGACTCCATCTCTACTGAAAAATAAAAGTAGGCCGGGCGCCGTGGCTTAAGCCTGTAATCCCACCACTCTGGGAGGCCGAGGTGTGTGGATCACGAGGTCTCTACTAAAAATACAAAAATTAGCTGGGTGTGGTGGCATGCGCCTGTAGTCCCAGCCACTCGGGAGGCTGAGGCAGAAGAACCGATTGAACCCAGGAGGCAGGGGTTGCAGTGAGCCGAGATTGTGCCACTGCACTCCAGCCTGGTGACAGAGCAAGACTCCGTCTCAAAAAAAAATAAAAATAAAAATAAACTGGGCATGGTGGCATGCACTTGTAATCCTACCTACTCAGGAGGCTTCCGCTGGAGGATCACTCAAGCCTAGGAGTTCGAGGTGATATTGAGCTATGACGGTGCAACTGCATTGCAGCCTGGGTGACAGAGTGAGACCCTGTCTCCAAAAAAAACAAAAATAAAAAATAAAAAGAAAGTAAGCTTGACTATCAGGCTGATTCTCATTTATTTACATCAATCCATGGGGAAAGTATACAGTAGTATGAATAATCTAAAATGAAAGATAACTGAAATGTTTATTTGGCACTAGAATATGTTCCTAAATTCTTATTAATTTTTATTTTATTTTTTATTTTTATTTTTGAGACAGAGTCTTGCTCTGTTGCCCCGGCTGGAGTGCAGTAGCATGATCTAGGCTCACTGCAGCTTCCTCCTGGGTTCAAGCATTTCTCCTGCCTCAGCCTCCCCAGTAGCTGGAGTTGCAGACATGCATGCACCACCATGCCCAGCTCATTTTTGTATTTTTTAGTAGAGATGAGGTTTTGCCATGTTGGCCAGGCTGGTTTCAAACTCCTGACCTCAGGTAATCCACCCACCTCGGCCTCCCATAGTGCTGAGATTACAGGTATGAGCTCCTGGCCAAATCCAACATATTTTAATTGATGGAGAAAGAAAGGGAATACGGCTGGGCGCAGTGGCTCACACCTGTAATCCCAGCACTTTGGTGGCTGAGGTGGGCGGATCATTTGAGGTCAGGAGTTTGAGACCAGCGTGACCTACATAATGAAACCCCGTCTCTACTAAAATACAAAAGTTAGCCGGGCATGGTGGCAGGCGCCAGTAATCCCAGCTACTCTGGAGGCTGAGGCAGGAGAATCACTTGAACCCAGAAGGTCGAGGTTGCAATGAGCTGAGATTTTGCCATTGCACTGCAACCTGGGTGACAGAGTAAAACTCCCTTTTAAAAAAGAAAAAAAAAGAAAAGAAAGAAAGAAAGGAGAAGGGAATACATGTTTTTTAAAAACAACTTTATTGAGGGATAATTTACAACTAAATAACACTCATTTTAAGCAGCGTTTGATGTGTTTTGACAAACGTACAGGCCCTGTAACCATGACCGCTATCAGCATATAGAACGTTTCCGCCACCCCCAAAAGTTCCCTGGGCCCTTAGCAGTCAATCTCCCCATCCCACCCTCACTGGCCCCAGGCAACCACAGATCTGTTTTCTGTCACTGTAGATTAGGTTTGACTGTTGTAGGATTTTATGTAAGTGGTGTCATACATCATGTGCTCATTTGTGGGAATGACAATTTATTGGGTGCCTAGCATGTGACAGACACTTTGTAAATGTACAGTCATTTCCCTTTTAGAGATGAATAAATCAAGACTCCAAAATGGAATAATTTACCAAGGTCACATGGCTAGTAAATGGCAGAGTAGAATTCTAAGTTTATGTGTCCCCAAGTTTAGGATCTTTCCTTACTGCATTGCTCAGCATGGTGGCTCACGCCTTCGATCCCAGCACTTTGGGAGGCCAAGGCAAGAGTATCACCTGAGGTTAGGCATTCGAGACTAGCCTGGCCAACATGGTGAAACCCTGTCTCTATTAAAAATACAAAAAATAGCTGAGTATGGTGACACACGCCTGTAATCCCAGCTACTTGGGAGGCTGAGCCAGGAGAATCGCTTGAACTAGGGAGGCAGAGGCTGCAGTGAGCCAAAATCACTTCACTGCACTCTAGCCTGGGCAACAGAGCAAGGCCATCTCCAAACAACCCCCCCCCCAAAAAAAAAACATCAAAAACAAACAAAAAAACCCCACACTGTATTTCTGCTGTTCTTGGCTTTTTGGAGGCTCTAACAGATGAATATGTTACAGGCTAGTGTAAGGTCAAGGCATCCAGGTTTATGAAAAGGCAGGTGCAGGATACACAGAACAACTAGAGAACAGACAAGAGGATACATAACCAAACACCAAAACATGTTGTCTGCCTTACAGAGATACAAATCGCTACTGGAGACCTAGGAAGAGAATGTTGGCTGCAGGTGTCACAGCAGGTTTCTCGGGGAGGTGGGGAGAGGGCAGGATTATGTATCAACCATCAACCTAAGCATTTACTTCAGACAAAATAATAAAGCTAGGTAGTAAAAATCTTTTTTTTTTTTTTTTTTTTTTTTTGAGACAGAGTGTCGCTCTTGTTACCCAGGCTGGAGTGCAATGGCACGATCTCGGCTCACTGCAACCTCCGCCTCCTGGGTTCAGGCAATTCTCCTGCCTCAGCCTCCTGAGTAGCTGGGATTACAGGCACGCGCCACCACGCCCAGCTACTTTTTTGTATTTTTAGTAGAGACGGGGTTTCACCACGTTGACCAGGATGGTCTCGATCTCTTGACCTCGTGATCCACCCGCCTCGGCCTCCCAAAGTGCTGGGATTACAGGCTTGAGCCACTACGCCCGGCAAAATTTTTTTTTTTTTTTTTTTTTTTTTTCCTTGAGATGGAGTCTCCCTCTGTTGCCCAGGCTGGAGTGCAACGCTTCAATCTTGGCTCACTGCAACCTCCGCCTCCTGGGCTCAAGCAATTCTCCTGCCTCAGTCGTGACTACAGGTGCTTGCCAGCAGGTGCGGCTGATTTTTTTGTATTTTTAGTAGAGATGGGGTTTCACCATGTTGGCCAGGCTGATCTTGAACTCCTGACCTCAAGTGATCCACCAGCCTCTACCTAACTTGGAAAAATTGGACTCAGAAGAGCCCAGGTCTCAGGTTTTCTTTTTTCCTATCTGGTCAAACTCATCCTGGAATTTGAAGTTTAGAAGATTATAATTTAATAAGACAAACATAGACTTAATCCCCAAATTCAAGAACAGTATGTGTTAAGGAGTTTAAGAACCAGTGAAAAGAAGAGCAGGCAGTTCTCTGCTTCTAAAGGGTCATGTTTCAAAAGTTCGTCTGTGTATCATTTGCTTGAAATCCAACACATCTTCCTATAGAAACCGCATTACAAGTGGAGGTTGAGCTCTCAGCTCTGCCCTCAAATGCTGAGTTGACACATTAGGTGGCTGAAATACTATACAATTGCTAAGAAAACAATACTCTGGGAATTCTAGAGCTCAGACAAAACAGCTGATTGTGGACTTAGGCTTTTGAGTTTGCTCTTTGCAGTCAGTCTCCCCATCCCACCCCTACATCTTGGTCCATCTTGTTGCCTACAGCTCCCTCCTCCTCAGTGCCGGAATCAGCATGACCATGTCCATAGGCATCCTCCCTGAGCTGAGACCATTCCCCTGCCAAGACAGTTAGAAAAGTCTTCCTAGTTTCAGCTGGGCGAGGTGGCTCATGCCTGTAATTCCAGCATTTTGGAAGGCTGAGGTGGGCGGATCACGAGGTCAAGAGACGGAAACCATACTGGCCAACATGGTGAAACCCCGTCTCTGCTAAAAATACAAAAATTAGCCAGGCGTGGTGGTGTGGGCCTGTCATCCCAGCTACTTGGGAGGCTGAGCAAGAGAACTGCTTGAACCCAGGAGTCAGAGGTTGCAATGAGCTGAGATTGGGCCGTTGCACTCCATCCTGGGTGATGAAGCAAGACCCCATCTCAAAAAAGAAAAGAAAAGAAAAGTCTTCCTTGTTTCAAGCTGTTATTTTCTTCTTGTCTGCAGCTACCTTCTATCTTTCTCTTTTTTTTTTTTTTTTTTTGAGACAGAGTCTTGCTCTGCCCCCAGGCTGGAGTGCATTGGCCTCATCTTGGCTCATTGCAAATTTCACCTCTCAGGCTTAAGTTATTCTCCTGCCTCAGCCTCCCAAGTATAGTCTCCCAGCTGAGACTATACGTATGTGCCACCACTCCAGGCTAATTTTTGTATTTTAGTAGAGACAGGGTTTCACCATGTTGGCCAGGCTGATCTTGAACTCCTGGCTGCAAGAGATCCACCAGCCTCAGCCTCCCCAACTGCTGGGATTATAGGTGTGAGCCACTGTGCCTGGCCAATTATTTTTTAATTTTTAATTTTTGGGATACATAGTAGGTATATATATTTATGGAGTACATGAGATGTTTTGACACAGGTATGCAATGTGTAATAACCAAAGTGCTGGGATTACAGGTGTGAGCCACTGTGCCTGGCCTACCTTTTGGTCCTAGCTCCACTGTCTGCCTCCATGAATCTGATAACTCTCCCCTATGACAGGTCTTCAAATAGTTAAGGACTACTGTCTTATTCCACAGAAATGTCTTCATTCCCAGTCAAGGGGTGTCAGTCCTCTGACTATTTGATAGATGACCTGGTTTCTAGATCCTCTTGCCCAGTGCTGTGCTGGAGTTGGCTCGTGACAGCTTGGGAAAATTGAATGTTAAAAATACTCCAGAGGCCGGGCAAGGTAGCTCACACCTGTAATCCCAGCACTTTGGGAGGCCGAGGAAGGCGGATCACAAGGTCAAGAGGTCGAGACCATCCCGGCCAACATGCTGAAACCCTGTCTCTACTAAAAATACAAAAATTAAATGGGTGTGGTGGCACACACCTGTAGTCTCAGCTACTTAGGAGGCTGAGGCAGGAGAATTTATTGAACCCGGGGGTGGGGGTGGCAGAGGCTGCAGTGAGCCAAATTGCACCACTGCGCTCCAGCCTGGCGACAAAGAGAGGCTCTGTCTTAAAAAAAAAAAAAAAGTTCAGAAGTTTCTTGAGCCAATTGACATCACATTGGTAGCCATGGCAGGAGTGTCTATATCATGGAAATCAGAAAATGCTACAAATGAGGGCCTTCCTTTCTTCTTTTGTTCCTTCCTTCCTTCCCTCCTTCTTTCCTTCCTCCCTCCCTCCCTCCCATTCTGTCTCTCTTTTCATTTACTAAACACTTATACCACTACCTTCACCATCCTGGACAAGATCAGATACATGCCCGTTTGTCTTCTTAAAAGAGGATACCCTGCCAAGCCTGGTAGTATGCACCTGCAGTTTCAGCTACTCAATAGGCTGAGGCAGGAGAATTGCTCGAGCCCTGGAGTTCGAGGCTGTAGTGTGCTATACTGTGCCTGTAAACAGGCACTGCGGTGGCACTGCCGGCTGGGTGTAGGGGCTCACAGCTGTCGATCACTTTGGGAAGCTGAGGTGAGAAGATTGCTTCAACCCAAGAATTTGGTACTTAGTCTAAAAAAAAAAAGCCACTGCACTCTAGCCTGGGCAACATAGAGAGACCCTGTCTCTAAGAAAACAAACACACACAAACAAAAATACCCCCCAAAACAGGACATCCGGTCTGCGTCACTATTGATGATATCTAACAAAAGAAATACAGTGCCTGTTACAGAGGTAAAGGAAGCTTTCCTTCCATCATCTGAAGATTTGATATATTCAGTTTCTGGCATGAACTTGACAGTAGACAGGTTAACATGAGAAAAGGCATACACATTTATTATGTGCATTTGCATGGTAGCTTTACAAAATGTAAGACTCGAAGAGGGTCAGCTGATTGAATTTTTTTTTTTTTTTTTGAGGCAGAGTCTCTCTATTGCAGGCTGGAGTGCAGTGGCGCGATCCCGGCTCACTACAACCTCCGTTTTCCGGTTTCAAGCCATTCTCCTGCCTCAGCCTCCTGAGTAGCTGGGACTACAGGCAAGCACCACCACGCCTGGCTAATTTTTTTTTGCATTTTTAGTAGAGATGGGTTTTCACCATGTTGGCCAGGATGGTCTCAATCTCTTGACCTCGTGATCCGCCCGCCTCGGCCTCCCAAAGTGCTGGGATTACAGGCGTGAGCCACCGCGCCCGGCCCTGATTGAAGTTTTACAGCACAGTGAGACTGTAGAAAAAAATAGGGACTTGGGGCTTCTGCTGGTGGGGACAACACAAGTTATGGGAGGACGAGGGGAAGAAGTGTACGTGGGCAAAAGTTGTGTCATTATGCAGATAAAGTCTTCAAGGTAGCAGCTTGAGGTTGGTTGTATGCCCTGAGCCCCAACAGTATGTAGCCTTCTATTACTTTTTCTTTCTTTCTTTTTTTTTTTAGACAGTCACTCTGTTGCCCAGGCTGGAGTGCAGCGCAGTGGAGTGGTCTTGGCTCACTGCCACCTCTGCTTCCTGAGTTCAAACCATTCTCCTGTTTCAGCCTCCCAGGTAGCTGGAATTGCAAGTGTGCAGCACCATGCCCAGTGAATTTTTGTATTTTTTTTTTTTTTTTTTTTTTTTTTGGAGACGGAGTTTCGCTCTTCTTACCCAGGCTGGAGTGCAATGCGCGATCTCGGCTCACCGCAACCTCCGCCTCCTGGGTTCAAGCAATTCTCCTACCTCAGCCTCCTGAGTAGCTGGGATTACAGGCACGTGCCACCATGCCCAGCTGATTTTTTGTATTTTTAGTAGAGACGGGTTTTCACCTTGTTGACCAGGATGGTCTCGATCTCTCGACCTCGTGATCCACCCGCCTCGGCCTCCCAAAGTGCTGGGATTACAGGCTTGAGCCACTGCGCCTGGCAGAATTTTTGTATTTTTAGTAGAGACAGCGTTTCACTATATTGGCCAAGCTGGTCTCGAACTCCTGACCTCAAGTAATTCACCTGCCTCAGCCTCCCAAAATGCTGGAATTATAGGTGAGCCACCATGCCTAGCCTATTACCTTTTCTTGACCACCATTTCTGTTGAGTTAATCAGTTTGAACTCTGGTCTTTTTTGCATGAAATACACAGTCTTATCCATTACACTCTCCTATATTTAGTTTGTTTATTTATTGATTGATTGATGTAGAGACGGAGTTTCGCTCTTGTTACCCAGGCTGGAGTGCAATGGCGCGATCTCGGCTCACCGCAACCTTCGCTTCCTGGGTTCAGGCAATTCTCCTGCCTCAGCCTCCTGAGTAGCTGGGATTACAGGCAGGTGCCACCACGCCCAGCTAATTTTTTGTATTTTTTTTTTTAGTAGAGACGTGGTTTCACCATGTTGACCAGGATGATCTCAATCTCTCGACCTCGTGATCCACCCACCTCGGCCTCCCAAAGTGCTGGGATTACAGGTGTGAGCCACCGCGCCTGGCTTATTTATTTATTTTTGAGACAGAGTCTCGCTCTGTCACCCAGGCTGGAGTGCAGTGGCACGATCTCGGCTCGCTGCAACCTCCACCTTCCGGGTTCAAGCAATTCTCCTGCCTCAGCCTCCTGAGCAGCTGGGACTGCAGGTGTGTGCCACCATGCCCAGCTAATTTTTATATTTAGAGTAGAGACGAGGTTTCACCATATTGGCCAGGATGTCAATCTCCTGAATTCCTGATCCACCCACCTTGGCCTCCCAAAGTGCTGGGATTACAGGTGTGAGCCACAGCAACTGGCCTATTTTTTTTTTTTTTTTTTTTTTTTGAGATGGAGTTTCGCTCTTGTTACCCAGGCTGGAGTGCAATGGCGCGATCTCGGCTCACCACAACCTCCGCCTCCTGGGTTCAGACAATTCTCCTGCCTCAGCCTCCTGAGTAGCTGGGATTACAGGCACGCGCCACCATGCCCAGCTAATGTTTTATATTTTTAGTAGAGACAGGGTTTCACCATGTTGACCAGGATGGTCTCGATCTCTTGACCTCGTGATCCACCCGCCTCGGCCTCCCAAAGTGCTGGGATTACAGGCTTGAGCCACCGCGCCCGGCCGCTTAATTTTTGTATTTTAGTAGAGACGGGGTTTCACCATGTTGGCCAGGATGGTTTCGATTTCTTAACCTCACTTTCTTAACCTACCCACCTTGGCCTCCCAAAGTGCTGGGATTACAGGTGTGAGCCACCATGCCTGGCCTTCTTTCTTTCTTTCTTTTTCTTTTTTTTGAGACAGAGTCTTGCTCTTTTGCTTAGGCTGGAGTGCAGCAGCGTGTTCTCGGCTCACTGCAACCTGTGCCTCCTGGGTTCAAGTGATTCTACTGCCTCAGCCCTCCTCTCACCCCCAAGTAGCTGGGGTTACAAATGCATGCCACCACACCTGGCTAATTTTTGTATTTTTAGTAGAGATGGGGTTTCCACCATATTGACCAGGCTGGCTGGGCTCAAACTCCTTTTTTTTTTTTTTAAGACGGGATTTCACCATGTTGGTCAGGCTGTTCTTGAACTCCCGACCTCAGGTGATCCACCCGCCTTGGCCTCTGAAGTGCTTGGATTACAGATGTGAGCCACCACACCCAGCCCGGCTCGAACTCCTGACCTGAGGTGATCTACCTGCCTCAGCCTGCCAACGTGCCAGGATTACAGGCGTGAGCCACTGTGTCTGGCCTAGATTCTTTTTTTTAGACAGGGTCTCGCTCTGTTGCCTAGGGTAGAATGCAGTGGCTCGATCATGGCTCACTGCAGCTCCGATCAATACGGAGATGGAGAATAATATGCAGAAGATTAGCATGGTCCCTGTTCAAGGATGACACACAAATTCATGAAACGTTCCATATTTTCAGGATTTTAAATGTTCCCACCACAAAGAAATGATAAATATTTTAGCTGATAGGTATGCTAATTAACCTGATTTATTTTTACACAATGTATTCATGTACAGAAACATGACATTGTACCCCATAAATATATACAATGGTTATATGTCAATTAAAAATAAAAATAATTTTAAAATAATAAATAAGAAGTAGCTTTTGTTGTGCCTTGAAGACTGATGCTTTGTAGCACAGCAAGTTTAGTTGGTGGAGAATGGGTGAGTGGGTGTGACAGAGGTGGATGCTGAAAGGGGTTTAAAATGATCAGCTGGAACCTCCAGGTGCTATCATACCTGTTTTATCCTGAAAGATTGGCTGTGTGGATTCTCCTTCCTTCATAAATGCACGTTACTAGTAATCTTCTTGGACAAGTCATAATTAGGGTGTCTTTGGGTTTACAAAAGAAACAAAAAAGAAGAGAAAAGTTGTGTTTCGGATTTCCCGAAGTGGAATTAACTGAACGAGGAAGAATCCTGGAGAAGCCACCGTGTGTTCTTCTGGGTAAGGGGAAGTGGTGCTAGAGACACTCCTGGGCGCCGCGGTGGCCACCACATTGCTCTCTGGAGGGGCGGGAGCCCCTGTGCGAGGGGAAGAGGAAGCCGGGTGTAGGCAGTTGCTCCTGGAGGCATTAGAGAAATGAAAGAGATCTTCTGGCTTGTCCAATAAATCCATTTTCTGGCCAGACACCCTAAGTTTTTTGTGTGTTTTTGTTTTTTGTTTGTTTGTTTTTGAGATGGAGTTTTGCTCTGTTGCCCAGGCTGGAGCACAATGGTGAGATCTCAGCTCACTGCAACCTCCGCCTCCCAGGATCAAGCAATTCTCCTGCCTCAGCCTCCCAAGTAGCAGGGATTACAGGCATGCGCCACTACCACCCACTAATTTTTTTTTGTACTTTGTAGAGACAGGGTTTCACCATGTTGGTCATGCTAGTCTTGAACCCCTGACTTCCGGTGAGCCACCTGTCTCCGCCTCCCAAAGTGCTCAGATTACAGGCACAAGCCACAGCGCCCGACCTTTTGGTTTGAATATATGGCTACCATACAGTTGGGGATATTCAATTCCATGTTTCTGTAATTCTGGGAAAATTTGAATGTTCACTGGATATTAGAAGATTTTAGATAGTGGTTGCTCTTTTTCTTAGGTGTGTTAATGACACAGTCATTGTATAAAAGCATGTCCTTATTTTTAGGAGATGCATGACGTATTTTCAAGGTGAAGTAGCTTGATTTCACTTCATTTTTTTAAAACCACAACTTAATTTCAAATGTAAGAAGTAAGTAAAAGAAAAGTGGAAAGAGAGAGTATGGCGAACATGACACAATGTTAGCAATCGTGGCATCTAAGTATTTAACTGGAATGGGGGTTAGATGAGTACTCATTTTACTATTTTCAACTTTCCTTTTTCCTTTTTTTTTTCTATTTTTTTTTTTTTTTTTTTTTTAGAGACGGGATCTCGCTGTGTTGCCCAGGCTGGAGTGCAGTGGCTATTCACAGGCGTGATCCCACTACTGATCAGCACGGGAGTTTTGACCTGCTCCATTTCTGACCTGGGCCAGTTCACCCTTCCTTAAGCAACCTGGTGGTCTTCTGCTCCCGGGAGGTCACCATATTGATGCCAAACTTAGTGCGGACACCCGATCAGCATAGACCACTATAGCCCAGAACTCCTGGACTCAAGAGATCCTCCAGCCTCAGCCTCAGCCTTCCAAATAGCTGGGACTACAGGCACGTGCCACCGCGCCCGGCAACTTTCTTTTTTTTTAATTTTTAATTTTATCTTTATTTTTTACTTTTGTTGAGACAAGGTCTTACTCTGCACCTAGGCTGGAGTGCAGTGGGACAATCACAGCTCACCACGGCCTCGACCTCCTGGGCTCAGGTGTCCTCTCACCTCAGCCTCCTGAGTAACTAGGACTACAGGCACCCACCATCAAAACCAGCTAATTTTTGTATTTCTTGGAGAGATGGGATCTTGCGATGTTGGCCAGGCTGGTCTCAAACCCCTGGCCTCAAGCGATCCTCCCACCTTGGTCTCCCAAAGTACTGGGATTATAGGCATGAGCCATCACCATCTGGCCTCATCTTTCTGTGTGCTTGATTTTTTGTTGTTGTGTTTTTAGAGGTAGGGTTTTGCTCTGGCACTGAGGCTGAAGTGCAGTGGCACAATCATAGTTCACTGTAACCTCAACCTCTTGGGTTCAAGCTATCCTCTCACCTCAGCCTCCCGAGTAGCTAGGACAACAGGTGCACACCCATCATGCCTGGATAATTTAAAAATTTTGTTTGCGGAGATAGGATCTCACTACATTGCCCAGGATGATCTCAAACTCCTGCCTCAAGCAATTCTCTCACTTCCGCCCCTCGAAGTGCTGGCATTACAGGTGTGACCCACCACACCTGACCAGCAAGAAATATTTTAAAAGAAAAAAAAAAATCAAGCGTCTGTCACCTGGGTATTTTCTCTCTGAAACTGGCAAAAACTGAATACAGAAATCAGGAATTTTTCTCAAGTAGGTTGAATTTCCCATCCTACTTGAGAAAAATTAGGACCACAAAGTGCCCAGCTAATGAGATATCTGTCAGGGGTGAGAAAGTGGCAGAAAAACCAGCCAAATTTAATGCTCCAATGACTGGTAGGAGACTTAGACAAATACATTTTCCTCCGAGGTTGTAAGGAATACTTGAGACTGTATTAAAACAAGTGCAGGTGGATCTGGCACATAGAAAGTGCTACTAAATGCAGTTGACTCTTATTATTTGAAATAGTTACATTCCATAAAGTTGCCATGAACACTGAATTAGTGAGTACTGAACCATTGCTCCCAGGGGAATACAGGGTTAGGTTCTGCAAGCCTCTGGTCATAACATTTTCATCAACTAATCTATACATAATCGTATTTTATGATATGTGTGTTTCCATTTAAAGCCTTTTTTTTTTTTTTTTTTTTTTTTTTTTTTGAGAAGAGTCTCATTCTGTCACCCAGGCTGGAGTGCAATGGCACGATCTTGGCTTACTGCAATCTCCACCTCCTGAGTTCAAGTGATTCTCCTTCCTCAGCCTCCCAAGTAGCTGGGACTACAGGGTCCTGCAACCACGTCCAGCTAATTTTTGTATTTTTAGCAGAGACAGGATTTCACCATGTTGACGAGGCTGGTCCCAAACTCCCAAAGTGCTAAGATTACAGGCGGGAGCTACCGTGTCAGGCCTGTTTATAAAGACATTTACGTAATATAGATTGTTAGCTGAGTGTGGTGGCTCATGCCTGTAATCTTAGCACTTTTGGAGGTCAAGGTGGGAGGATCGCTTGAGCTCAGGAGTTAAAGGCCAGCCTGGGCAACATAGTGAGACCCCATCCCTACAAAAGAATTGAAAAAATTAGCTGGGTGTAGTGGTATATACCTGTAGTCCCAAGTACTTGGGAAGCTGAGGTGGGAAGATAGCCTGAGGCAGGAAGATTGAGGCTGTAATGAACCATGATTGCATCACTGCACCCCAGACAGAGCGACAGAGTGAGACCCTGTATCAAAAAATATATTTATTTGAATATACACATATATGTGTGAATATACACACATATATAAATATGTATGTATATACATATATGTGTATATATATTCATATATGTGTATATACATACATAGATATATATAAAACAGTGCTGTAACTCATGCTTTAGTAAAGTTTATCTGACACGTGCATTTTCTTCATAAGGCACATTATAGTTTCTTGTGCATAGAAAGATAAGACAGCAGCTCAGCACTACCTTTAAGGACTGTTTTATTATTTATTTATTACTACTGTTTTTTTAGATGGAGTCTCACTCTGTCACCCAGGCTGGAGTGCAGTGGTGTGATCTCATCTCACGGCAACCTCCGCCTCCTGAGTTCAAGTGATTCTCCTGCCTCAGCTTCCAGAGTAGCTGGGATTACAGTCACGTGCCACCACACCCAGCTAATTTTTTTGTATTTTTAGTAGAGACGGGGTTTCACTGTTTTAGCCAGGATGGTCTTGACATCCTGATCTTGTGATCCACCCTCCTGGGCCTCCTAGAGTGCTAGAATTACAGGAGTGAGCCACCTCACCCTGCCTATTTATTTATTTTTAATTGTTAAATGAGTTACGGGTTTTTATTCTACATTGATTAAGAGACATTTGGTATCTAAAATTAAGCTCTGAAAATGACATAAAGTAAGAAGCAATATATAAAAGAGACGTATAGACGCATATTTTTAAAGAGGTGAGACACCTCTTAGTAATACGGTGCTTTTAAGAACAGGGTAAAACAATTTGTTGAATCTGGAAATTCTGCATGGGATAATTAATACAGCAATGAAAATTTCTGCTACTGTTCACATATGAATTTCCTGCAAAGCTTTTGTGGTTTTGGAACAGCAGTTATCATACTTTCAAATGAGCAGCCTAGTTCTGGAGGCTTGGAAGTCCAATAGCAATCAGCCCACATACGGTGATGGTCTTCATGAGTTCTGCAGGCTGAGAGGTTCACGATTAAGGCACCAGTAGGATTGATTATTTGATGAAGGATGGTCTCTGTTTCCCTCCAATATGTCACCTTGTTCCTGTGTTATCCAGAGGGGAGATGGGAGGAACACTGTGTCTTCACATAGCAGAAAGTGGAAGGGCAAGAGCAAGGGCTTCTTTTTTTTTCTTTTTAGATAGAGTCTCACTGTCGCCCAGGCTGGAGTGCAGTGGCACGATCTTGGTTCACTAAAACTTCCGCTTCCTGGGTTCAAGCAATTCTCTCCTTCAGCCTCCCGAGTAGCTGGGATTGATGCACACCACCATGCCCAGCTAATTTTTGTGTTTTTAGTAGAGAAGGTGTTTCACCATGTTGGCCAGGCTGGTCTTGAACTCCTGACCTCAGGTGATCCGCCTGCCTCAGCCTCCCAAAGTGCTGGGATTACAGGTGTGAGCCACCAAGCTAGCAAGGGCTGTTTTAAATAGTAAAACCACCAACAAAGAGCACAAAAATGCAAAAATTGTGGCACTAAATATACCACCAAAAGGACAATTGTTGACAGTCTGTAAACTCAAAGATGCAGAGCATTGCTTTGTTCCACCTGAAAGGGGAACAATTAGCAACTCGTGCACATTGGGTGACTCAAATTTTTGTATTGTGTGTGTGTGTGTATGTGTGTGTGTAAAGACAGCGTCTTGCCATGTTGCACAGGCCGATCGTGAACTCTGGGTGCAAGCGATCCTCCTACCTCAGCCTCCCAAATTGCTGGGATTACAGGAATGAGCCACCTACTGGTCCCAGCTGGGTGACTCAGATTTTTCACCACTTTGCTTATGTTCGTAGTGACTGTGAAAGCACTGTGAGTCTTGATTTTGGGGTCACAAATACAAATACATTTTGGCATGTAGACGAATTTATAAATACAGAATCCACAAATAATAAGTATCAACTACATTATGACATAGGTGATTGGAGTACTTGATGATTAGGAAAATTTTTCTTTCCTCATTTTCTTTTCTTTTCTTTTTGAGATGGAATTTTGCTCTTGTTACCCAGGCTGGAGTGCAATGGCACGATCTCAGCTCACTGCAGTCTCTGCCTCCCAGGTTCAACTGATTCTCCCTCAGCCTCCTGAGTACCTGGGATTACAGGCACATGCCACCAAGTCTGGCTAATTTTTGTATTTTTAGTAGAGACAGGGTTTATCCATGTTGGTCAGGCTGGTCTCGAACTCCTGACCTCAGGTGATCTACCTGCCTTAGCCTCCCAAAGTACTGGGATTAAGGTGTGAGCCACTGCACCTGGCCTCCTTTCTTTACTTTCTTTCTTTTTTTTTTTTTTTTTTTGAGACAGGGCCTGGCTCTGTTGATCAGGTTGGAGTGCAGTGATGCAATCTCAGCTCACTTCAACCTCTGCCTCTGAAGTTCAAGCGATCCTCCTGCCTCAGCCTCCTGAGTAGCTGGGACTACGGGCACACACCAACATGCCCGACTAATTTTTCTATTTTTGGAAGAGACAGGGTTTTGCCATAATGTCCAGGCTGGTCTCAAACTCCTGAGCTCAAGCAATCTGCTCACCTTGACCTTCCAAAGTGCTGGGATTAGAGGTGTGAGCCACCTCACCCAGCCACTTCCTTTTACATACTTTATTTCTTTGGAGAACCATGAGGTAGGCAAGATAGATAATCTGATGCCCATTTTATAGATGGTGAGGATGACAAGACTGCTGAGTGGCAGAGATAAGCCACTTGAAATGGATAAAACCACTTGTCTACCACAAGTGGTTTTAATTCTAGTTACTAAAAATATAATTATTCAAGCCTACTCACAGTTATGAGGATTAAAATTCTCACATTTCCAGTCATCTGGATAAGTAAAGAAGGACATTTCGTTTATTCAGTTATTTATATCAGTATGGACTCATGGATATGTATTTTATTCTATGGGTTATGGAATCCATTACTATTGTTAATGGTTTTGTTGCTCAAACTGCTTCCGCTTTAACCACCGGGAGCTCTTTCAGGTTGGTTTCTGTGTCCTTCAATGAGCTCCCATACTTTTTTGAGCACTTTTTCTCTTTCTGCCACCATAAGCTCTTGCGTTTCCCCTTCCCAGCACTGAAATCAACCACTTCTCCAAGAAACCTTGGTTCCTGTTATTGAAGAATGCTATTTAAAAGCAAAATCTGTGGTGCAATGGTTAAGAAAAATAATCCAGTCATATATTGCTTGCAAGAAATCCACCTTGTAAACTGGCGAATACACTTATAGATCGAAGGTAGAAAGAGGGTGGAAAAAGATATTCTATGCAAATGGAAACCAAAAGTCGGCAGGAGTAGCAATACTTAGATAAAACAGACTTTAAATCAACAACATTAAAAAAGAAGATAAAGATCATTATATAATGATAAAGAGATCAATTCAACAAGATGATACAACAATGCTAAATATATATGCACCTAGCACTGGAGCTCCCAGATTCATCAGACAAATAGTACTTGACCTAAAACAAGAGATATACGGAAATACAATAATAGTGGGGGACTTCAGCACCCCACTGACACACTAGACAGATCATCAAGAATGAAGACCTAGAAAGAAGTACTGGCTTTAAATTGGACTTTAGACAAATGGACCTAAGAGACATTTACGGAACATTCTACCCAACAACAATAGAATATACATTCTTTTCGTTGGCACACAGAACATTCTCCAAGATAGACTTTATGTTAGGCCACAAAACAGGTCTTAATAAACTTATTTTTAGTTTTAATTTTTTTAAGAGATGGGGTCTTGCTTGAGTGAATACACTTATAGATTGAAGGTAGAAAGAGGGTGGAAAAAGATATTCTATGCAAATAGAAACCAAAAGTAGGCAGGAATAGCAATACTTTACAATACAATACAATACAATACAATACAATACAATACAATACAATACACTTTCCAGGCTAGAGGTAGTGGCACACTCTTGGCTCACTGCAGCCACAACCTCCCTGGCTTAAGCCCAAATAGCCAAAGTAATCCTGAGCAAAAAGAACAAAGCTGGAGGTATCATATTATTTGACTTCAAATTATGCTACAAGGCTATAGTAACCAAAACAGCATGGTACTGGTATAAAAATAGACACATATCTAATTGTAGAAGGGTTAAAAAAAAATAGACATATATCGCCGGGCGCGGTGGCTCAAGTCTGTAATCCCAGCACTTTGGGAGGCCGAGGCGGGTGGATCACGAGGTCGAGAGATCGAGACCATCCTGGTCAACATGGTGAAACCCCGTCTCTACTAAAAGTGCAAAAAATTAGCTGGGCATGGTGGCATGTGCCTGTAATCCCAGCTACTCAGGAGGCTAAGGCAGGAGAATTGCCTGAGCCCAGGAGGCAGAGGTTGCGGTGAGCCGAGATCGCGCCATTGCACTCCAGCCTGGGTAACAAGGGCGAAACTCAGTCTCAAAAAAAAAAAAAAAAAAAAAAAAAAAATAGACATATAGATCAACGGAACAGAATAGGAAATCCAGAAAAAAAAAAAAAGCCACAGCCGGGCACGGTGGCTCAAGCCTGTAATCCCAGCACTTTGGGAGGCCGAGGCGGGTGGATCACGAGGTCGAGAGATCGAGACCATCCTGGTCAACATGGTGAAACCCCGTCTCTACTAAAAGTGCAAAAAATTAGCTGGGCATGGTGGCATGTGCCTGTAATCCCAGCTACTCAGGAGGCTGAGGCAGGAGAATTGCCTGAGCCCAGGAGGCAGAGGTTGCGGTGAGCCGAGATCGCGCCATTGCACTCCAGCCTGGGTAACAAGGGCGAAACTCAGTCTCAAAAAAAAAAAAAAAAAAAAAAAAATAGACATATAGATCAACGGAACAGAATAGGAAATCCAGAAAAAAAAAAAAAGCCACAGCCGGGCACGGTGGCTCAAGCCTGTAATCCCAGCACTTTGGGAGGCCGAGGCGGGTGGATCACGAGGTCGAGAGATCGAGACCATCCTGGTCAACATGGTGAAACCCCGTCTCTACTCAAAATACAAAAAAACTAGCTGGGCGTGGTGGCGCGTGCCTGTAATCCCAGCTACTCAGGAGGCTGAGGCAGGAGAATTGCCTGAGCCCAGGAGGCGGAGGTTGCGGTGAGCCGAGATCGTGCCATTGCACTCCAGCCTGGGTAACAAGGGTGAAACTCCATCTCAAAAAAAAAAAAAAAAAAAAAGCCACATACCTACAGCCAACTGATCTTTGCAAAGCTGACAAAAATTTACACTGGGGAAAGGCCCTACTGAATAAATAGTGCTGGGAAAATTGGATAGCCATATGCTGAAGAATGAAACCAGACCCATACCTCTCACCATATACAAAAATTAACTCAGGATGATTAAAAACTTAAATGTGAGACCTGAAACTGCAAAAATGTTAGAAGAAAATCTAGGAAAACTAGGAAAAATTCTTCTGGATTTTGGCCTAAGCAAATAATTCACGAGTAAGGACACAAAAGAAAATGCCATAAAAACAAAAATAGACAAATGAGACTTAATTAAATGAAAAAACTTCTGCACAGCAAAGATATAATCAACAGAGTGAACATACAACCTACAGAATGGGAGAAAATATTTGCAGGCCGGGCATAGTGGCTCATGTGTATAATCCCAGAACTTTGGGAGGCTGAGGTGGGGTAATCGCTTGAGCCCAGAAGTCCAAGACCAACCTGGCCAACATAGCGAGACCCCATTTCTACAAAAAAGTAAAATTAAAAAATTAGCAAGGCATGGTGGCATGCACTGGTGGCCCCAGCTACTCTGGAGGCTGGGGTGGGAGGATAATTTTTGTCTTAGAGTTTGAGGCTACAGTGAGCTATGATCATGCCACTGCACTCCATGCATTCCAGCCTGGGTGACAAAATGAGATCCTGGAAAAAAAAAAAAGAAGGAAGGAAAGAAGGAAATGTTTGCAATGTATGCATCCAACAGAGGACTAACATCCAGAATCTACAAGGAACTCAAACAATACAACACGAAAAAGACAAATAACCCCGTTTAAATGTGGGCAAAAGACATGAACAGATACCTTTTAAAGAAGACATACAAATGACCAAGAAGATATAAAAAATGCTCGACATCACTAATCATCAGAGAGATGCAAATTAAAACCATAATGAGGTATCACCTTATACCAGTCAAAATGGCTGTTATACATATTATACATATAATATATATGTAAATAAAATGTACATACTGTGGAATACTACTTAGCTATATAAAAAAATGAAATTATGTCTTTTGCAGCAACATGGATGGAACTGGAGGCCATTATCTGAAGTGGAGTACTCAGAAACAAAACGTCCTGCCAGACGCAGTGGCTCATGGCTGTAATCCCAGCACTTTGAGAGGCCGAGGCTGGTGGATCACTTGAGGTCAGGAGTGCAAGACCAGCCTGGCCAACGTGGCGAAACCCCATCTCCACTAAAAATACAAAAATTAGCGGGACGTGATGACACATTATTCAGGAGGCTGAGGCAGGAGAATAACTTGAACCTGGGAGGTGGAGGCTGCAGTGAGCCAAGATTGCGCCACTGCACACCAGCTTGGGCAACAGAGTGAGACTCCATCTGAAAAAAAAAAAAAAAAAAAAGGAACAAAAAGTCAAATCCCACATGTTCTCATTTATAAGGGGGATCTAAATAATGCATACACATGGACACAGAGAGTGGAATAACAGACCAGACTTGGAAAGGTAGGAGGGTGGGAGGAGGGTGAAGGATAAGAAATTACCTAATGGGGCCGGGCAAGGTGGCTCAAGCCTGTAATCCCAGCACTTTGGGAGGCCGAGGCAGGTGGATCATGAGGTCAAGAGATCGAGACCATCCTGGTCAACATGGTGAAACCCCGTCTCTACTAAAAATACAAAAAATTAGCTGGGCATGGTGGCGCATGCCTGTAATCCCAGCTACTCAGGAGGATGAGGCAGGAGAATTGCCTGAACCCAGGAGGCGGAGGTTGCTGTGAGCTGAGATCGCACCATTGCACTCCAGCATGGGTAACGAGTGAAACTCCATCTCAAAAAAAAAAAAAAAAAAAAAAAAGAAATTATCTAATGGGTACAATGTACACTATTTGGGTAATGGTCACGCTTAAAGCCCAGCTATTCAACATATCCATGTAACAAATATGAACTTGTACCTCCTAAATCTATGTTTTAAAAAAAACTGAGCTCTAGATGTGCTCAATTGCTATGAGGATATCATTGCTTCTATGCCCTCTCAGTTGTCAGAGCTAGGAGAGATATGTATACGTACGAATCCATGCATAAATCCAGAAATATTTACTTCTGTATCTATTTTATGATACCAGCTAAGGAGAATTATATATGAAGGTTGTTACTCTGTCTTTACAACCTAGTATATAATAGGTTTACATAAATATTTGCTGAATTGAATTAAATTAATTAGAAAATTAGAGGAATGAAGTGATGTTGAAATGTATTTGAGGATTGAAAGACAGCAAGACAAATGGATCTTTGACAGCTGGTGATACTGGAGGGGTCTGGTCTTGGATTCAGAAATCAAGGTTCAAAAACCAGGTCTTGCCACTGAGCCTCAGGACCTTGAATAAGTTGCTTAACCTCAATAGGCCCACGTTTCCAATCTATAAGAAGGAATAACTGGGCCAAGTGATCCTTAAGATTCCTTTCAGCTTGGGAACATGAATCTTATTACATTGCTCACTTGCTTAGAGCATCTTTTTTTTTTTTTTTTTTTTTTTGAAATGGAGTCTCACTGTTTCACCCAGGCTGGAGTGCAATAGCACGATCTTGGCTCACTCCAACCTCTGCCTCCTGGGTTCAAGTGATTCTCCTGCTTCAGCCTCCTGAGTAGTTGGGATTACAGGTACCTGCCACCACACCCAGCTAATTTTTGTATTTTGTTAGAGACAGGGTTTCTCCATGTTGACCAGAATAGTCTGGAGCTCCTGACCTCAAGTGATCCACCCACCTCGGTCTCCCAAAGTACTGAGATTACAGGCATGAGCCACTGCACCTGGTTAAAACATCTTTTTTTTTTTTTTTTGAGACAGAGTTTCGCTCTTGTTACCCAGGTTGGAGTGCAATGGCGCAATCTCGGCTCACCGCAACCTCCACCTCCTGGGTTCAGGCAATTCTCCTGCCTCAGCCTCCTGAGTAGCTGGGATTACAGGCACGTGCCACCATGCCCAGCTAATGTTTTGTATTTTTAGTAGAGACAGGGTTTCACTATGTTGACCAGGATGGTCTCGATCTCTTGACCCCGTGATCCACCTGCCTTCGCCTCCCAAAGTGCTGGGATTACAGGCGTGAGCCACCGCGCCCGGCCCTTAAAACATCTTTTAAAGGCAGGTAGTTTCTCTTTATTTTTCCCACCAAAGCCATAGTAATAAATATAATTTACAGTATACTTTGTGGCGTGTGTATGTAAACACATACGTATATACATATATGAACACATATACACGTGCATATATGTGCGTATGTGTATTAGGGATTGTTTTGAGATAATGTAACAGAAATGTAACTGTGCCTTAAATAAGGTAGAAATTAACTTCTCTTTCACATAACTTGACTTCTCTTTTACAGCCTAGGGCTGGGCTTTTCAGAGCTCAAACACCCTCAATACACAGCTTCCAACTCCAGGCCCACAGTGGCTGCTCCAGTTCCTACCAGCATGTCTGCATCCCAGCCAGTGGGAGGAGAAAAAGACAAAGAGACAAAGTAGTGCACACCCATTTGTTTTAGGAGTGTGACCTAGAAGTGACACATGCCACTTCTGCTCATATCCCATTGGTCAGAACTTAGTCACGTTTCTACACCTGACTGCAGAGGAAGCTGGAGAATGTAGTCTCTAACTGGGAAGCCAATGTGCCAACAAACACTCAGGGATTTGATTATTAAGATGAAGAACAGGAGAATGGATTGATGGAAAACTTGCAGCCTCTATAAAACTTGCAGATATATAAAATGGAAGCATTTTTACAGGATTGCCCTTACTCTCTCTCTCTCTCTCTCTCTCTCTCTCTCTCTCTCTCTCTCTCTCTCTGTGTGTGTGTGTGTGTGTGTGTGTGTGTGTGTATGTGATAACAGATCAATTTGGTTTTTTGTTTTGTTTTGTTTTGTTTTGAGGTAGAGTCTTGCTCTGTCACCAGGCTGGAGTGCAGTGGCATGATCTTGGCCCACTGTAACCTGTGCCTCCTGGGGTCAAGCAATTCTCCTGCCTCCGCCTCCTGAGTAGCTGGGATTACAGGCACGAGTCACCACGCCTGGCTAGTTTTTTGTATTTTTAGTAGAGACAGGGTTTCAGCGTGTTGGCCAGGATGGTCTCGATCTCCTGACCTCGTGTTCTGCCCGCCATGGCCTCCCAAAGTACTGAGATTATAGGCATGAGCCACCACGCCTGGCCAACAGGTCAGTTTTAATCCTAGCACCTGAAGCTATACAGGGTATGCTCTATAAACTTCATGGGACTGTTGTAGACACTTGATAAAGTGACAACTGTGCAATATCACTTAGCATCTAAAAATCAGGAACATACTATTGAATTGCTTAAACACAATCCACAGAATTAAAAACAAAATCAGATTTAATTCTCCATTAAAAACTTACACTTAAAACTTTACATAACAATCAATATCTAGCAGGGAATACTTAAAGCGATTTCAGAGTCTCATCCTGTTGTACTCTATTGGGAAGGTTTCTTGAGTAGACACGTGACCGGCCAAAAATGGGTACAGCAAAGACCAGACTAGCAAGTAAAAGTTCTACCACAGTTTCTGTAGTTTCTACTTGTTTTCCTTTGTCAGATAAAAGTCAACGGCTAGAATTAAATGTTTATCTTTGCAAATGCACAAGGTATGCTGTGAAAGCTTATCTGCTTACAGACATATAAAAATACTTGTTAACTAGTTTGATTTTAAAAAAAGTGTAAAAGTATATAGCAAAAACATTAATCATCTCTGACCCCAGAAAGCTCAATTCCATATTTATATTACATGAAACAAAAACAGTTTTGGTTTTTGAAAGCGATTTTAGAGTCTCATCCTATTGTACTCTATTGGGAAGGTTTCTTGAGTAGACACGTGACTGGCCAAAAATGGGTACAACCAAGGCCAGGCCAGCAAGTAAAAGTTCTACCACAGCTTCTGTAGTTTTCATTTGTCTTTCTTTGTCAGTTAAAGGTAAACAGTGAGAATTAAATGCTTATCTTTATATATACACAAGTTATGCTGTGAAAGCATATCTGCTTACAAACATATAAAAATACTCAACTAATTTGATTTAAAAAAGTATAAAAGTATATAGCAAAAACATTAATCATCTCTGACCCAGAAAGCTCAATTCCATATTTTATATTATATTAAACAAAAATAGTTTTAGTTTTTTGAATCCCTTATTCAGAAATACTTGAAAAGGAAGACAGAAATTATTCATTTTTACCCTTAGCATGGTTGTGAAAAAAAGAGTTTAAAAAAATCAAGGGCCAGAAGCAGCAGGCGAGTCGGGTGTCCTTGCACATGGATCTGAGCGACCATGGTGGCCCGGGTGTGGCCGCTGATGAGGTTCCTCATCAAGGGAAGTATGGCTGGAGGCACCATCTACCAAGAGCTGCTGGGGCCCAGTGACAGAGCCGGGCAGCCCTACAAAAGGCTGGGGAGGTGGTCCCTCCTGCCATGTACCAGTTCAGCCAGTACCTCGTCAGCAGACAGGCCTGCAGATACCCCAGCTCCCAGCCCCTCCAAAGATTCACTTTACCATCCATGACTCCTGGAATGCAGGCATCATCACGGTGATGTCAGCTCTGTCAGTGGCCCCTTCCATGGCCCACGAGTACTCCAAGGAGGGCTGGGAGTAGGTGAAGGCATGCACCATGTAGCAAGTCAGCAGGGGCTGCCTGCCCCGGCCAGAACCGCCAGATCTGCCACCAACCTGAAGACTCCAGACTGGGACCCCACTCGGAGGGCATCTCCCGGCCCTGCTGGCCCGATAAAGGACTTCCAAAGTGGAAAAAAAAAAAAAATCAAGTACACTGAAGTGTCGAAGCCCCGAATGAGTCCAAATATTTGACCATGTCGAATATTATCATCTTCAAGAGCAGGAGCAATAACACAGGCTTTTATGAGCAATTTTTAATCCATAAAGTCAACAGGCATTTTGGTATTTTTGGCCACCAGAAAACAAAAGCTGCAATATCAGTCAAGATCTGAGATGTTTCACTTTTGTAGATTCATTTCAGTGTATTTAAGGTTAACAAAGGCTGACACTGAAATTTTCAAAGATAGGCAAAAATTCACATTTAAAAAAAATCCCTATATTTCTATTTAGAGTAACAGTAGGCAGTATGATTCCAAAAGTTAAAAATTATTTCACAACCTGTGGCTTCAGCTTGGCAAACAGCTTAGATTCCAAAACTGATTCATCTCTATTAGCATGGAAGCACTTAAAAAAAGAGCGTGTCTGTGTATATAGACACATATTTTAGAGGAATCAGATAATCTTTGAAGCAGCCTTAGTGTTTCTTTTAAATTTGTCTGGAAGTGACCATTGTATTAGCTTCACAGAAAGGACTAGCCCGCTTCTTGGTCTAAGGCTAACATGGTGATCATTTGTCTAAGGCTAGAAAGGCACCAAACAAGATGTAAACTGAGGAGAGGAGGAGAAGATGAGGGCTTTTCCTGGCAGTTGGTAGCTAAGATGGAAAGGATTCTAGAAAACGACACAATGGCAGCCTTTCTTGCCTTTTTCTGATGAAGGAAGACATTCCTGCTCTTGAAATTTCCTGATAAGCCGAACAAGTTCATGGAAAGCTTGATCTACATTCGTCCCAATCTTTGCTGATGCCTCCATGTATGTTACCTTAAGTTGCCGCGCTAACTGCTGTCCTTCTTCCTGTGTTACCTGTCTTTGATGATCCAGATCTGCTTTATTGCCAACTAAAATCATTGGAAACTCATCACGACCCTTTACTCTGAGAATCTGTCTTTGAAACTTATAGATTTCTTCAAAACTGCCTCTATTTGTGACTGAAAAGACCAACAGGAAGCCCTCGCCAGTCCTCATACATTGTTCTCTCATGGCTCCAAACTCTTCTTGTCCTGCTGTATCCAAAATATCTAGCCGTGCTGCTCTGTCATCTATCACACACTGCTTTGTGTAAGAATCTTCAATGGTTGGATCATAATCCTTTACAAAATAGGACTGGTTGAACTGGATGATGAGCGCCGACTTGCCCACGCCGCCCCCGCCGACCACCACGAGCAGGTACTTCTCCTGGCCGGAGCCGTCCCGCCAGCCGGCCGCTGCCATGGGGACGCCGCAGAGCGCAGCCTGATCGCGCCGAGCCGCCGCTGCCTCCCGCCCTAGGCCCGGCTCCTGGGACGTGTGCGGCCGGCGGGCAGCGGGCGAGCGGCCGGGCGGGGGTCCCGGGTCCCGGGAGGTGTCGGGAGGGCAGGTCCGCGCAGCGGCGCGGCGCCAGGAGCTGGCTGGGTACCGTCCGAGGCGCGGAGAAGCGGGGTGACGGCACGGGCCAGGGGCGGCAGCGGCCGGGGGGCGCGCTCCTCTACGCGTCTCCGCAGCGCCTCAGCACTTACTCTTAATACCAGCTTTTTTTTTTTTTTTTTTTTGAGACAGAGTCTTGCTATGTCACCAGGGGGAGGGCGGTGGCGCAATCTCGGCTCACTGCAACCTCCACCTCCCGGGTTCAAGCAATTCTGCCTCAGTCTCCCGGGTGGCTGGGACTGCAAGCACTTGCCACCACGACCAGCTAATTTTTATATTTTTAGGAGAGACAGGTTTTCACCATGTTGGCCACGATGCTCTCGATCTCTTGACCTCGTGATCCGCCCACCTCAGCCTCCCAAAGTGCTGGGATTACAGGCCTGAGCCACAGGGCCCAGCCAGCATCTTTATTTTATTCCAGTCTAGTCTGTCCCATTGGATTCCTTTTTGACCTGCTGAACTGATTTCACAATATTCTAATGGATGAATTACAACCCTTACCGCTGTCCCAGAGAAAAGTGCAAACTTAGCACAGCAGGATTTGCTTGGGGGATGAGAAGTGGCGCGTGGTGGAGGGGAGTCCTCTTCAAGACATGGCAGCTGCTCCCTCTCCAGCCTCCCCTCCAGCTGCTATGCACTAGCACTGCTGCAACCCCACTGAGCTCCCGATCCCTGCAACACTCCATCTCATTCCACACCACCTTGTCTTCGCACTTGCTGTGCCCTCCGACTGGAATGCCTTCTGCCCAAGTTCTGACCCTTGGCCTTCCACCCCACAACCATTGGCCCTGCGAACGGTCTTCATTTCTTTTTCTTTTTCTTTTCTTCCTTTCTTTTTTCTTTCTTTTTTTTTTTTTTTTAGACAGAGTCTCCTACTGTTGCCCTGGCTGAAGTGCAATGACACGATCTCCGCTCACTGCAACCTCTCTGCCTCCTGGTTCACTAGATTCTCCTGCCTCAGCTTCCCGAGTAGCAGAGACTACAGGCATGGACCACTACACCTGGCTAATCTTTTGTGTGTTTTTGGTAGAGACAGGGTTCACTATGTTGGCCAGACTGGTCTCCAACTCCTGACCTCATGATCCTCCCACCTCAGCCTCCCAAAGTACTGGGATTACAGGCGTTAGCCACTGTGCTCAGCGACCATCTTCATTTTTCAAAACCCAGCTTGTGTGTCACCTCTCCAAAGAAGGCTTTCTTACCAGTAAGTCACCTACAAAGAGTTAATCTACCCCTTTATACCCCCAAACCCCTTATTATTTGGTATCACAATTAATGTACTTAGCCGTCAGCTTCCCCTCCTACCCCATGAGCACCTCAAGGGCAGGAACACGGGGCCTCAGTTTCCTTAAATGTAAAATAGGAAAAACAATATGATTTTTTATTGTTTATACTCACTCAGTGTTGGTTCTGCTGGCTTATCTACATATTTCTCTCCACTAAACGGTAAGCACCTGGAGGGAAAATCTCGCTCAATGCTTTTGTCCAAGTCTTGCTTAGTCCAAGTAGCACTCCATAAATGTTGACTTTAGTTGGCAAGTCACCTGGAAATGCAGACCAGTATCACCTCCATACCTGGCTAGTCTATAGAATTGTAATAATAAACAGGTCATTGAACATCTAGCCAAGCGTAACCTACTCAGGAATAGATGGCCTGAGAAAATCAAGCCTGCCACATCTACTTAACCTATTTGAGGCCAGGCACAGTAACTCATGCCTGTGATCCCAGCACTTTGGGAGGCTAAGTGGGGAGGATCACTTAAGACCAGGAGTTCAAGGCCAGCCTGGGCAACAAAGCAAGACCTTATCTCTACAAAAAATAAAAACTAGCTAGGCATGGTGGCGTGCACCTGTAGTTCCAGCTCCTTGGGAGGCTGAGGCAGGATGATTGCTTGAGCCCAGAAGTGTGAGGCTGCAGTAACTGTGACACCACTGCACTCCAGCCTGGGTAACAGAGAAAGATCCTATCTCTAAAAAAATAAAAATTATTTGAGCAATTCAACAAACATGGCAAAGATAAACTTGTGGATTGATGTTTATGAAGACTGCCAGCCCAGTGTGGTAGCCCAGCCCAGTCCCTGGCTTTCTGACTGTTCTTTCAACACTCCAGACCTGCTCCCCCTGCTTGGAACTTTGCCCTTGCTTTCCTCTTTGCTCCGAGTGCCCTTCCCACAGGTCTTCTCTGTCCTGTTAAGCATCACCTCCCCAGAGAGACAACCTTTGTCCAAAGGTCTCCTGGCTGCCCGCCTCCGTTGAGTCATGAGCCTATTCCTGAACCAGTCAATCATGAGAGGGTAGAATTACTAGGACTGGCAAAGTCTTGTTATTTGGAACCAAACTCTCTATTATATTTCCCCATCTTATTATCTTCACAGCACCTATCACAGCTGAAATTATTACATAGATGTGCATATTTTGTTGCTTATCATTGGTTTTCCCTCCTCAGAATGTAAGTTTTGTGAGAGTAGGAATTTATCTGTTTTCTTCACCTTCGTCACTCCAATATCTAGAACAGGACCTGATATATTTAGTATGAACTCAATAAAGATTTGTTGAACGGATCACTGACGAATAAAGATAAGATAGCACTTTGGACTTCCTCTCTTACCTGATTTATCACATAGTACTTTAATGATTTCCTGACACGCTACCTTCTTGATTCAGGGCCAAGACTGCATTCTGCTTTTAATTTTTGCCTCACTTAGCACAATGCCTGGCATATAGTTAATAAGCATGTTTGGATGAATGAATAAATTTTGATGAATGAAAGAAGGTGTGAATGCATGTGTTTAGGAAACATAGGTGTGCTCCAGATGTCAGAAGGTGGAGAAGGTGGATGGTTCTCATACAAAAGTGATCAAATGCTAAATAAAATAGTCCCAATCAGGCCAAAAAATGCAAGGACTCCTCAGATCAAAGGGTAGGGTAGATGGGGTCAGGCTGAGGTCCAGGTAGCAGGGAGGAGGCTGGAGAGGAAGATGTGGGGGCCTGGGAAGTCCTTGAAAGGAGCTGCAAAATGTTTATTTGCTGAATTGAGAGGACTCCTAATTGCTTGGGCACTTTTTCTTTTTCTTTTTTTTTTTTTTTTTAAGAGACAGGGTCTCACTATATTGCCCTGTACTGACCAGCTCAGGCTGGTCTTGAGCTCCTGGGCTCAAGCGATCCTCCTGCCTTGGCCCCCCGCTAAAATGTTGGGATTACAGGCATGAGCCACTGTGCCCAGCCACTGGGACACTTTTACAACTACTTTCTCCCAATGACTCTGAAAGGAATCCTTTATTTTCCCTGAAACTCCATCTGAGAAGCAGGCTGACTTCAAGTCCATTCTCCATCACATCATTCAGAAAACATATCTTTTTTTTTTTTTTTTTTTTTTTTTTTTGAAACGGAGTTTCCCTCTTGTTACCCAGGCTGGAGTGCAATGGCGCGATCTCGGCTCACCGCAACCTCCGCCTCCTGGGTTCAGGCAATTCTCCTGCCTCAGCCTCCTGAGTGGCTGGGATTACAGGCACACGCCACCATGCCCAGCTAATTTTTTTTTAGTATTTTTAGTAGAGACGGGGTTTCACTATGTTGACCAGGACGGTCTCGATCTCTCAACCTCGTGATCCACCCGCCTCGGCCTCCCAAAGTGCTGGGATTACAGGCTTGAGCCACCGCGCCCGGCCTGAAAACATATCTTGTCAGTACCACACTGTCAGGGGAAGAGAAACCAAACATACATTTTAAATAAGATGCCCTTCATGGGATACATTTCTGAAGAGAAGAGTCAGCCTTGGTAGGAGGCAGAAGGAGATTTTAAAAACGTGTAAAGTCTGAAAAAAAAATTTGAGTTTTAAATATCTTTAAAAATACGTAAGTTATTTCTGATAATCACCAAGTAATTATTTCTTTTTAAGCCCTTCCAGTACAGAAGACATCAAGTAAATTTTTTTTTTTTTTTTTTTTTTTTTGAGAGGGTATCTCACTCTGTTGCCAGGCTGGAGTGCAGTGGTGCAATCTCAGCCCACTGCAACCTCTGACTTCTGGGTTCAGGTGACAGTCTTTTACATATACACAAACACACACACATACACAAACACAGGCATACAAACACACATATACAACATACACAAATATACATATTCACGAACACAAAACAGATACACACACAGAGACACATATACAACATACACAAATATACATATTCACGAACGCAGAACAGATACACAAACATACACACCGACACAACGTACACAAATACAAACACACACGAACGCAGATATACAAATATACACACAGACACAACAGACACAAATGCATACATTCACACACACCATCACAGATGCACAGGTGCACACAATCATACACCAAACACACATGCATAAAACCCTTGTTTCCTAGCAAACTAACACAGGAACAGAAAAAAAAAAAATACTGCACGTTCTCCCTTACAAGTGGGAGCTAAACACTGAGTACATATGGACACGAAGAAGGGCACAACAGACATTGGGGCCTGCTAGAGGGTGGAAGGTGGCAGAAAAGCGAGGATTACAAAACTATGGAATCTTGCCAGGCGCCGTGGCTCACAGCTGTAATCCCAGCACTTTGGGAGGCCAAGACAGGTGAATCACTTGAGGTCAGGAGTTTGAGACCCACCTGGCCAACAGTAGTGATGAAACCCCATCACTACTAAAAATACAAAAACTAGTGGGGTATGGTGGTGCATGCCTGTAATCCCAGCTACTTCGGAGACTGAGACAGGAGAACCACTTGAGCCCGGGGGCGGAGACTGCAGTGAACTGAGATCATGCCACTGCACTCCAGCCTGGACGACAGAGTGAGACCCTGTCTGAAAAACAAACACAATCTGTGGAATCCTAGCACTTTGGGAGGCTGAGGTGGGAGGATCGCTTGAGCTCAGAGTTTAAAACCAGTGAGACCTTGTCACTACAAAAAAGAAGAAAAAAACCTGCCTATTAAGTATTATGCTTTTTTTTTTCAGACGGAATTTTGCTCTTTTCTCCCAGGTCAGAGTGCAGTGGCATGATCTCTGCTCACTGCAACCTCCACTTCCCAGGTTCAAGCGATTCTCCTGCCTCCGGAGTAGCTGGGATTATAGGCGCCTGCCACCACGCCCAGATAATTTTGTATTTTTGGTAGAGACAGGGTTTCACCACGTTGGTTAGGATGGTCTCGAACTCCTAACCTCAGTTGATCCACCCGCCTCAGATTCCCAAAGGAGTACTATGCTTATTACCCGGGTGACTGACTAATCTGTACACCAAACCCCCATGACATGCAACTTACCTATATAAGAAATCTGCGCATGTGCCCTCGAATCTAAAATAAAATTAAAAATAAATAAATAATAAAAGAGGGGTAAACAAAACAAAAAAATTCCTTGTTAATGAAACAAAATATGATCAGAGGCATTTGTAAAAACGATTTCCCAGGGAATAAAATCCTAAGTTATTTGTGGGGAAAAAAGTAAACATTTAAATAAGTTCCTCTTTTACCAATAGCGAGAGGATGAAGCGGGAGGGAGGCTGGGAGCGCTTCCCTGCACACCTTCCCTGTGTGTCCGGGAATCAGGGTCTCAGTGCTTGTCTCCAGGCAGCCTCCTCTGGGGCTGGTTCCCAGGACCCTTCGTAAAACCCTTGCTGGGTGGAGAGAGTGATGCAGGGGGGTGGAGGGAAAAGCAAAGCTTTAGTCCATGTGTACAGACCAACAGTCTGAAGAGACTGAGGAGGCCAGGCACAGTGGCTCACGCCTGTAATCCTAACACTTTGGGAGGCTGAGCCCGGAGGATCACAGGAGCCCAGGAGTTCGAGACCAGCCCAGGCAACAGAGCAAAATCCTGTCTCTACAAAAAAATGCAAAAATTAGCCAGGCATGGTGGCATACTCCTGTAATCCCAGCTACTCAGGAGGCTGAGGCAGGAGGATCACTTGAGCCTGGCACCACTGCACTCCACCTGCATGCCACAGCAAACACATTGAAAAGACTAACTAAAAAAAAAAAATAATAATACAGAGGCCGGGTGAGGTGGCTCACGCCGGTAATCCCAGCACTTTGGGAGGCCAAGGCAGGCGGATCAGGAGGTCAAGAGATGGAGACCATCCTGGCGAACATGGTGAAACCCTGTCTTTAAAAAGAAAAAAAAAAATACACTGAGGAAAGGTAGCAATCCATGTGGGGAGGACTAGGGGCAGGCCAGATAAATGGAATAAGGCGGCAAGGTGAAAAGCAGTAAACTTCACGGAAACACTGACACATCTCCAACCAGTGGGGAGAAACTGACAGGGAATCAAGTTTGTCCTCTGCGGAACACTATCGTTAGAAATGATTTGCAGCTAAAGGCAGCCGCTGTCAGGTGGGAAAGTTACCGAAGAAATATTTGGTGGTTAGACACCTAACAGCAGAGGCGTGGGAAAGGGGGAGACCCTCTTATCTTTGGGGAAGTTCCATGCCTGTTTGCTTCCTCTTGACACTATCGCCCCTGCACATAGCCCCTCCTGCCACCTTAGGTGGAAATGGCTGAAAAGAGTTACAGCTCTGCTACCCCAGGGGTACCTGCACCTTCTCAGGCTCCCATCTTTTCTTTTCCTCCCTTCTTTCTTTTTTCTTTTCTTTCTTTGGAGACAGAGTCTCACTGTCACCCAGGCTGCAGTGCAGTGGTGTGATCTTGGCTCAATGCAACGTTTGCCTCCCAGACTCAAGCGATCTTCCCACTTCGGACTTTGAAGTAGTTGGGATACAGGCACGAACCACCATGCTTGGCTAATTTTTAAATTTTTGTTTGTTTGTTTTTTGAGACAGAGTCTCACTCTGTTGCCCAGGCTGGAGGGCAGTGGTGCGATCTCAGCCCACTGCGACCTCTGCCTCCTGGAGAATCAAGCGATTCTTCTGCCTCAGCCTCCTGAGTAGCTGGGACTACAGGCGCCCCCACACCCCCACTAATTTTTGTATTTTTAGTAGAGATGGGGTTTTACCATATTGGCCAGGCTGGTCTCAAACTCCTGACCTTGTGATCTGCCCGCCTTGGCCTCCCAAAGTGCTGGGATTACAGGCATGAGCCACTGCTCTTGGCCTAATTTTCAAATTTTTTGTAGGGATGAGGTTTTACTATATTGCCCAGGCTGGTCTCGAACTCCTGGGCTCAAGCCATCCTCCTGCCTCAGCTTCCCAAAGTGCTAGGATTATAGGCGTGTGCCACTGCACCTGGCCTTCCCCTGCTCTCTAAGAGCTAAATTATACTATCTTCTAGGACTTGGCTTAAAGGTTTTTCTCCTCCAGGAAGACTTCCCTGACTCTCTACCTCCAAGGTCTCCTCCTGTGGCCCCCAGTGCTTCCTCTAGCACCTACCGTCCTGGGTCCAAATGGCCCAAGTGGCTTGGCCCCTCACTGCGCTGGGAGCCCCTTGGAATGTGGGCTGTCTTGCTTCCCCAGGTATTCCCCAATTGCTAACTCAAGGTCTGCAACACAGTAACAAACTGTATGAAGAAAAGTAGGACAGAAGGTTGGGGAATCTTCGCGGACTGAAAGTGTCAGGGGTGGGTGACAGCGCTTAGAGTGTTACTCTTCCTGGGGACCCCTGCATTGTTGGGAAGACTTGTTTTTCACTTGGTGAGATGGAGCTGGGAGATGAGGTGGTGCTTCTAGTGGCGGCAATTGGTGCAAGGGAACAGGCCTGGGACAAAAGGAAAGGAGTAAGGGGCTGCAATCGTATCCTTTGTGCGTATTTCCCTACCTGTGTCTAGATTCTTCACCAGAGACTGCAGAAGTGAATGAGAGAGGAAAGGAATAGAAACAGGAGACTGAAAGAACGGTAAGAATTTGCCCCACAGTCCGGGTGCGGTGACTCATGCCTGTAATGTCAGCACTTTGGGAGGCTGAGACAGGCGGATCATGAGGTCAAGAGTTCGAGACCAGCTGGCCAACATGGTGAAACCCTGCCTCTACTAAAAACACAAAAATTAGCCCAGCGTGGTGGGGAGCACCTGTAGTTCCAGGTATTCAGGAGGCTGAGGCAGGAGAATTGCTTGAACTCGGGAAGCAGAGGCCGCACTGAGCCCCAATGGTACCACTGCACTCCAGCCTGGGTGACAGAGACTCTGTCTCAAAAAACAAAAAAAACAGCTTTTCACAAGATGGTGCCGAAAGCAAAGAAGGAAGCTCCTGCTCCTCCTAAAGCCGAAGACAAAGCGAAGCCTTTAAAGGCCAAGAAGGCAGTGTTGAAAGGTGTCCACAGCCACACACAAAAAAAGAAGATCCGCACGTCACCCACCTTCCGGCGGCCCAAGACACTGCGACTCTGGACGCAGCCCAAATATCCTCGGAAGAGCACCCCCAGGAGAAACAGACTGGACCACCATGCTATCATCAAGTTTCCGCTGATCACCGAGTCCGCCATGAAGACAGAAGACGACAACACACTTGTGTTCACTGTGGATGTTAAAGCCAACAAGCACCAGACCAAACAGAATGTGAAGAAGCTGTGACATTGATGTGGCCAAGGTCAACACCCTGATTCGGCCTGCTGGAGAGAAGAAGGCATGTGTTCGACTGGCTCCTGATAACGATGCTTTGGATGTTACCAACAAAAGTGGGATCATCTAAGCTGAGTCCGGCTGGCTAATTCTAAATACATGTATATCTTTTCACCAAGAAACAAAACAAACAAAACAAAACAAAACAAAATGAGGGTCTATGTCTATTCATTCCACAAATCTTTTTTTTTTTTTTTGAGACGGAGTTTCTCTCTTGTTACCCAGGCTGGAGTGCAATGGCGCGATCTCGGCTCACCGCAACGTCCGCCTCCTGGGTTCAGGTAATTCTCCTGCCTCAGCCTCCTGAGTAGCTGGGATTACAGGCACGTGCCACCATGTCCAGCTACTTTTTTGTATTTTTAGTAGAGATGGGGTTTCACCATGTTGACCAGGATGGTCTCGATCTCTCGACCTCGTGATCCACCCACCTCGGCCTCCCAAAGTGCTGGGATTACAGGCTTGAGCCACCGCGCCCGGCCTCCACAAATCTTTATCAAGCACCTGCTACATACTGGGCATTGAACCAGGTGCTGGGGAAACATCAGTGGAGTAAACATGGTGCTCACGTTTTTGGGGGGTGGTGGGAGAGGCACCTGTGTACAGTAAGTCAGCTGATAGTACATGTTATGAAAACATGTGGCAGAATAAGTGGGAAAGAGACATAGGGCGGGGTAGATGGGCTGTTTCACACAGGTTGGTAGGGAAGGCCTCTCTGATGACCTTTGAGCAAGAGAGGAAGCTGGTGAATAGCTGGAGTAAGAATATTCCAGGCAGAAGGCATGGCGAGGGCAAAGGCCCCGAGGCTGGAGTGTGCTGGCTGTGTTAGGGTCACCGAAAGGAGGCCAGCGTGGCTGCAGCAGAGGGAGGCAGGGCGGACAAAGTGGTGACAAAGGAGATCAGAGGGTGGCAGGGGACTGGGTTATTTAGCAGCTGCATGCCATGGTAAGGACTTGGGATTTCTACTCCAAGTGTGGTGGGGACCCCTGGCAGGTTAGGAGCGGAGTAGAGGAGGCACATGATCTGACTCAGGCCTCAACGGGACCCCTCTGATGGCTGAGCAGAGAGCTGTGAAGGGAACACAGTGGTCTGGGGAGGCCAGTCAGGAGCTGCTATTGCAATATCCTGGGCAAGAAACGGTGCTAGCCTGGGCCAGGGAGGTGGCAGGAGAGGTGATACCAAGTGGTTGGATCTGGATCTATACTGAAGGGTGGGCTGACGGGGACTGTGGAGGGGTTGGATACAGGCTGAGAGGAAGAGAGGACCCACGGATGCCTGCTGGGTCTTTAGCTTGAGCAATGGAAGGGTAGAGGTGGCAAAGACTGGGCAAAGTTAGGGCAGGTGATGAGAGAAAATCAGGAGTGTGGATTGGGATACACTCCTCAATTTTTTTTTTTTTTTTTTTTTTTTTTTTTAGATGCAGTTTTGCTCTTGTTGCCCAGGCTGGAGTGTAGTGGTGCTATCTTGGCTCACTGTAACCCTCACCTCCCAGGTTCAAGTGATTCCCCTGCCTCAGCCTCCTGAGTAACTGGGATTACAGGCACCCACTACCATGCCCAGCTAATTTTTGTATTTTTAGTAGAGATGGGGTTTCATCGTGTTGGCCAGTCTGGTCTCGAACTCCTGACCTCAGATGATCTGTCTGCCTCAGCCTCAAAAAGTGCTGGAATTACAGGCGAGAGCCACCACGCCTGGCTACACTCCCAAATTTTAAGAAAATTTTTTTTAAAAAGTTTATATTAGTTGGATGTGGTGGCACGCCTGCATTCCCAGCGACTCAGGAGGCTGAGGTGAGAGGTCAGCTTGAGCATAGAAGTTCAAGGCTGCAGTGAGCTAGGATTGCATCACTGCATTCCAGCCTGGGTGACACGGTGCAACCCTGTCTCTAAAAAGCAAATAAAAGCTACCGGGTGTGGTGGCTCACACCTGTAATCCAAGCACTTTGGAGGCCAAGGTGGGCGGATCACCTGAGGTCGGGAGTTCAGGACCAGCCTGACCAACATGGTGAAACCCCGCCTTCAAAATAAAATAAAATAAAATAAAAGCAATAAACATCCTGAATGAGACCCTGAGAAAATCTCAGTCAGAGAACGAGGTAAGTTGTGTTTGGACTCCTTACTACAAAAACTAAGACAGAATAAATGTGCTGTCTTAAGCTGCTAATTTTGGGGTAATTTGTTATATAATAATAAATAACTAGTACATGTCACATTTCTACAAACATGTCTCTACAACAGTGGCTGCCACAAAACGTATCCTGGCTGGGTATGGTGGCTTATGCCTATCATCTCAGCACTCTGGGAAGCCAAGATGGGAGGATTGCCTGAAGCCGGGAGTTCAGGACCAGCCTCAGCAGCATAGGGAGACCTTGTGTTGCATTTAAAAAACAACAACCAAAAGGGTTGTGTAGGGGAGGATCTGTTTCCAAGCTCCCTCATGGACTGTTGGTAGGATTCCGTTCCTCACAGGCTCTTGGCTGGCAACCTCTGATCCTGGCGGTATGAGCCTTTCCATAAGGATACTCTCAACAGGGCAGCCAGCTTCCCTCAGAGGGCGCACAGCACTGATGTCCATCGTCTTTCTGTAACCTAACCTTGGAAAGGACACCCCATTGCTTTTGCTATATTCTCTGTGCTAGGAGAGGCTCACTGGGTCCTGCCCACATCTCAGAAGAGGCAATGAATGTGAGCATCAGTTGGCAGGGATCTTCGGGAACCATGTTAGAGCTGTCTACCCCATCCAGGCAGCGACTGCATAAGCAAAGCCAGGGTTAGGGGGAGGGGTCCAGGCTGAAGATACCTATGGGGCTTAGTGGTGGGTCTGGACCAGGTGAGCTGGGAGCCAGTGAGACAGAGAAGGACTGAGCCGGGGGCACTCCAATGTTTGGAGGTCAGGAAGATGAGGAGAGGTCAGCAAAGGAGACGGAGCAGAAGGGGCCAGTGCAGCAGGGAAGGGATGGAGACAGAGGCACAGGGGCCGCCAGAGAAACCTGTTGGCAGGAGAGAGGGATCAGCAGTCGAAGGCCACTGCAGGACAGGTGAGCAAAGGCGGAGAACTGACCACTGGCTTGAGCAGCGTGGAGATGGCCTTGACAAGAGCAGTCCCAGTGGGGTGGAGGAAGTGAAACCCAACTGGATGGGTTCTAGAGAGAACAGGAGACCAGGAAGTGAAGGCAGAGGCAACCATGCTTCGGAAGAGTCTTGGTAGAGAGGATAGCACAACCTTGCATTTGAGCGTCTTCAGCTTTCTCAACTCAAGTAACTCTCGGTTGAGCTGATTCTTGGAACTCTGCTTCTCCCTACACTTCTTCAACACGCAAGTTTCCTCGGTGTTGCGCAGTCCACCTCCCACCCCAGCGACCTCAACCGGGATGGTTCAGAACCCCGAAGTCGGCCCATGTTTTATATTTGGTGTTTCTGGTACTAGCAAGTCACAGTTAGACTAGACATGCCTTGGGAGACTGGGGCAGAGACACACATTAGCTCCCAGTCATTAGCTGGAAGCTCCGTAAATCCAAATCAGCTACCCTTGGGATCTGGCTTAGCAAAAGCTTATTACTGACTGCCATCTTGTGGTCATTTAGGGAACTGGCCTAGGTTCAAATCAGGGTGGTGGAAAGAGTTGAGTGGATTGTAGGATAGTACCCGGCACTGAGGGTTCAGGAAAAGCGAACTACTCTCATGCTCAATAGTTTGGAGGAGTATGGCCAAAACAAACAAACATGTCTCTTGACTTCACTCCCAACATTTTTCAAAGGAAAAGGAACTACCCTAAAAGGAGGTGCCTCCTTATCTTGGTAAAAGTAAAACCGAATCAGGGAGCCAAGTAAGACTTTCATGCATGAAGTCAGATGATGAGATGCAAGTCCTGCTTTTGCTACTATGTGACCTTGATCTTACCACTGAAGCCCAAATGAGCCTTAGTTTCATCAAGCAATAAAATGAGAGCATTAGGATGAAGACTGCACAGGTGGTGAATGTGAACAGCTCTCAGGAAAAGTGGCATTCCTAGTTCAAGGTAGTGGCCTGCCAGCTCTCAACACTGGGCTGTGTTGCTTTTCAATAGTGTCTCTCAACTAGGGGCAATTTTGCCCCACCCCCACCCCACCCCAGGGGATATTTGACAATGCCTGAAGATAACTTTTGGGGTTCTTTTTGGTTTTCAAAGTGTTGAGCCTGTGTTTTTGTTTTTGTTTTGAGATGGAATCTCGATCTGTCGCCCAAGCTGGAATGTAGTGGCGCAATCTTGGTTCGCCGCAACCTCCGCCTCCTGGATTCAAGCGATTCTCCTGTTGCAGCCTCCCGAGTAGCTGGGACTACAGGCACCTGCCACTACAGCCAGCTAATTTTGGTATTTTTAGTAAAGGCGGGGTTTCGCTATGTTGGCCAGGCTGGTCTCAAACTCCTGACCTCAAGTGATCCATCCACCTTGGCCTCCCAAAGTGCTGGGATTCCAGGTGTGAGCCACCTCACCCAGCCAATCCTGTTTTACTATCTGACTTGAAAACTAGATAATCCACCAGCCCAGGAGGGAATGGGTGGGCTTAATCCCCTGGAGATATTTTTGGTTGCGATAGCGTGGGGGACAGGCAGATGCTCCCAGTGAAGAGTGGGTAGAGATCAGAGATGTTGCTAAACATTCTGCAGTGCAAAGGACAGCGCCCCCCACAGACAGAATTATCCGGTCCAGAATGTCAATGGTGCTTCAGCTGAGAAATCCCGGCACTTTTTTTTTTTTTTTTTTTTTTTGAGATGGAGTTTCGCTCTTGTTACCGAGGCTGGAGTGCAATGGCACGATCTCGGCTCACCGCAACCTCCGCCTCCTGGGTTCAAGCAATTCTCCTGCCTCAGCCTCCTGAGTTTTTTTTTTTTTTTTTTTTTTTTTTTTTAATTAAATAAAGACAAGGTTTCACCATGTTGGCCAGGCTGGTCTCAAACTCCCGACCTTAGGTAATATGCCCACCTTGGCCTCCAAAATGCTTGGATTACAGGTGTGAGCCACCACGCCCAGCCTCTGGCACTTTCTTAAATGGGGATTCTTCTTGCTATGTTATTGTGAACCAACATGAGGAATTGCTTTCTGAAAAGTATGAGGGAAGCAGGGTGAGGCATGACTCTGGAAAGGGGTCTTTTCAATGGGGTATTTTCTTTTTCTTTTTTTTTTTTTTTCTTGAGACGGAGTTTCGCTCTTGTTACCCAGACTAGAGTGCAATGGCGCGACCTTGGCTCACCGCAACCTCTGGCTCCTGGGTTCAAGCAATTCTGCCTCAGCCTCCCGAGTGGCTGGGACTACAGGCACTCGCCACCATGCCCAGCTAATTTTTGTATTTTTAGTAGAGACGGGGTTTCACCATGTTGGCCAGGATGATCTCGATCTCTTGACCTCATGATCCACCCGCCTCAGCCTCCCAAAGTGCTAGGATTATAGGCATGAGCCACCGCGCCCGGCCCAATGGGGTCTTTTCTAAAGTGAATGTTCAGAAGCCTGTGCTCTCCAATAGGGTAGTTTTTTTTGTTTTGTTTTGTTTTTTTCTTTTTTGAAACGAAGTTTCACTCTTGTTAGCCAGGCTGGAGTGCAATGGTGTGATCTCAGCACACTGCAACCTCTGCCTCCTGGGTTCAAGTGATTCTCCTGCTTCAGCGTCTCGAGTAACTGGGATTACAGGCACCGCTGCCGTGCGCAGCTAATTTTTGTATTTTTAGTAGAGGCAGGGTTTCACCCTGCTGGCCAGGCTGGTCTCGAACTCCTGTCCTCCAGTGATCCACCCACCTCAGCCTCCCAAAGTGCTGGGATTATAGGCGTGAGCCACTGTGCTAGGCTGATAGGCTAGTCTTGAGCCAACCATACATAGTTATTGAAACGGAAATTGGCCAAAATGGAATAAAATTTAAAATTTGGTTAAGTTATTGGGTTGTAATAGTCACATTCTAAGTGCTCAGTTACCACATATGGCTAGTGGCCAGCACAGATAGAGAACATTTCCATCAGCACAGGAAGTTCTGTTGGGCAATACTGCTCCAAAGGACTCAGCAGAACGGGCATCTGTGGGCCAACCCATAAAGGAAAAACTAGAAACTAAGGAAGTGCAAAGGAGAGGGGACTGTGAGAGGCAAAAACAGACACCAGTGAGACAATTAAATAAGCACAAGGCCACATATATTATTAACTGCTAAAACAAGTCACACCACACATCTGTACAATAATTGATCCACACAACCCGCCGTCTCCCAAGGATCATTCCACAGTGCATAAACCTCAAAAGCCCTGACAAACCAAGCAGCATCAACAGAAGACAGGCGGGGCAGGGAGAGTTCCATTGCTGAGGAGCACCGTTCCCTCCCACCTTTCCCCGCAGGGGACGGTTTCACTTCCGGTACAACATTCTCCGAGGGACCGATAGTCTTGAGTTCACTACAATGGTGGAGGAGGACTTGTGGCGGGCTATCTTGTTCGCAGCTGGGGGCTCCTTGTAAAGGCTGTACGCATGCTTGAAGATGAAGGGCAGACAGAAAAAGTGCAGGAGCATGTGTGAGATTTGGAAGATGAGGTACAAGTGACTCAGCTGCTTGAACTCATCTCTGATGATACTGTTGAGGAGCAGGACTATGGAGAAGTTGATGAGCTCATAAGTGATGATCCACACGGCATAGATCAGCAGCCCGGGGAGGAAATTATTATAGATACAATAAAGGAGGAAGCAGCTGACAACGATGGTGGTGAGGGAGAGGGCAGTGCTGATCTTAGCCCTGTGGAACAGGATCCAAGTGACTAGCTTCGACTTTGAGTCCATGTAGATGCTGAACTTGTGCTCAGAGCCAATGTGTGTAGTCTGATTCAGGTCAAAGATGAAGAACTGGATGGTGTTGAGGACGGAGAAGATGCCCACCAAGAGGGAGACCATCCTGGCATTCATTTTACACTTGTTTTACCAGAGCACCTCCTGCAGGAAGAAAATCATGCAGACACGTGACAAGACGGCAGAGCTAGCCTTAGATATAAATAGAATCGTGAACAGCAATGATGGTATGTAGACAGGCAATGGGCTGGAAGTTAAGGGACATGGGGGCTGGCCCCTGCTCTGACCTAACTAGCTAGATGTGACCACATCATCGGGAAATGGATGTATCACTGGCCTGGGACTCTCCTAAGTACCTTCCAGTTCTGCTGTTCTAGCTCCAGCTTTGCTTTAAAGCGGCAGAGAGTGTTCCTGTTGATGATGCAGGTTTGTGGAACTGAGAGGCTCCTGTGTTGGGAATAAGGATGGTACAAACTCCATCTGGGGAGTTTGCTTCTCTGAAGTCAGAAAACTCATGGCTCCTCAAAGGCTTGGAATCGTCCCTGACATCCCCTGGCCCCGCTACTCTTTCCTTCCAAGCCCTTAGAAATTTCCCTGCTTCGCTCCTGGGCATGGCCCAGCCTTGTCCCAAGTCACAGGGTTTGGCCAGCAGGAGTGGGTGGAGGTTTATGGATCCATGCAAGACTTACTGTCTTCTATGCCCCGGGGGCCAAGATGCCTTAATGATAAGCCACAGTTGTGCTGGCGAAGGCTCAGCAGGCAGACCTCCAGCTGCAACCTAGGTTAGACCTGAACTCTAGAGGTCAGCTCAAGGTAAGAGGCAGGAACCTGGTGCCCAGGCAGACCCTGCTGAGGGCATGTTGATAACAGAGGGCCCAAGGCTGGGATAGGCTAGGCCCAGCACACACCTTCCTCCAAAACCTGAATCTCCTTCTTACTGGCTCCCAATTCAGAGAACTCCCAAGCAAACTTCTTTCCTCTTCATTCACCACGCTGGCAAGCTACCTCTTTTGTGGGGCAAAGGAAGGACACAGTCACACATGAGGAGAACACAGGGCTGTCCTCTGGCTGACCAATTTCCAATGGGGGACAGCTTGTTTGAAGCTTCCTTCCGTCCTTTTCCCCTTCCCTCCCTCCCTCCCTTCTCTTTCCTTCTTTCTTTCTTTCTCTTTCTTTTTTTTTTTTTTTTTTTTTGAGATGGAGTTTCACTCTTGTTACCCAGGCTGGAGTGCAATGGCGCGATCTCAGCTCACCGCAACCTCTGCCTCCTGGGTTCAGGCAATTCTCCTGCCTCAGCCTCCTGAGTAGCTGGGATTACAGGCACGCAGCACCATGGCCAGCTAATTTTTTGTATTTTTAGTAGAGACAGGGTTTCATCATGTTGACCAGGATGGTCTCGATCTCTTGACCTCGTGATCCACCTGCCTCGGCCTCCCAAAGTGCTGGGATTACAGGCTTGAGCCACCAAGCCCGGCCTTCTTTCTCTTTCTTTCTCTCTCTCTCTCTCTGTCTGTCTCTCAATCTCTCTCTCTCTCTCTCTCTCTCTCTCTCTCTCTCTCTCTCTCTCTTCAGAGTCTTGCTCTGTCACTCAGGCTGGAGTGCAGTGGTGTGATCTTGGCTCACTGCAACCTCTGCCTGCCAGGTTCAAGCAGTTCTTCTGCCTCGGCCTCCCAAGGAGCTGCAATAACAGGCATGCACCATCATGCCCAGCTAATTTTTTTTTTAATTTTAGAAGAGACAGGGTTATACTGTGTTGGCCAGGCTGGTCTTGAATTCCTAACCTCAAGTGATCTGCCCACCTCAGCCTCCCAAAGTGCTGGGATTACAGTCATGAGCCACCATGGCCAGCCATCTCCAGAACTTTTTCATCATTCCCATCAAAGGTTCTATATCCATTAAACATCAACTCCCTATTCTCCTCTTCCCCTGTTCCCTGCTAACCATTTTTCTTGCGACCTCTATGAATTTGACTGCTCTAGGTCCCTCATATAAGTGGAATCATAAAACATTTGTCCTTTGGTATCTGGCTTACTTCATCTAGCATAATGTTTTCCAGATTCATCTCAAATTTCTTATACTTTATTCCCTACCATCCTCCCAACCCTGTGCGACTCAGATCTCCAGATACACAAACCTCTCAGTGCTCCCTAGAACCTGGAGGGGCCCAGGAGGGAGACAGTGTGTTGTCTGGTGGATAGCTGCACTGTTACTTGCCTGTCTGCACAACAAAACCTCACCTCTGCCCTGTTCACAGGGCAGCTTCCAGAGCAGCCACTACCCATGGAGTATTTGCCTGGATTATCCAAAAATAGGGCCCTGAACCACACAGTTTTATTCCTTTGCTCTACGTCCATGCTGCAAGTCTCAAGGAAATGTCTATATAAACTCCACTGGTTCCACAGGTCTGCTGCCCCAGCCGTGGTCCCCACCCTTGGCACCTCTTTCCTGGTTCACTATAATAACGACCTGACTTCTCTTTCTGTCGCTGCCTGTGGTACATTCTGTTCATTCAACACTCACACAGCAAACATCTATTGAGTATCTACGGTGCTGGGGGCTGAGCTTGGTACTGGAGATAGACAGGTAAATATGCTAGTGTGGAAGCTGGACAAATTAAAAAACAAATCGAATTTTTTTTTTTTTTTTTTTTTTTGAGACGGAGTTTCGCTCTTGTTACCCAGGCTGGAGTGCAATGGCGCGATCTCGGCTCACCGCAACCTCCGCCTCCTGGGCTCAGGCAATTCTCCTGCCTCAGCCCCCTGAGTCGCTGGGATTATAGGCACGCACCACCATGCCCAGCTAATTTTTTGTATTTTTAGTAGAGACGGGGTTTCACCATGTTGACCAGGATGGTCTCAATCTCTCGACCTCGTGATCCACCCGCCTCGGCCTCCCAAAGTGCTGGGATTACAGGCTTGAGCCACTGCGCCCAGCTCATAGAATTTTTTTTAATTAAGAAAAAAGATTAGCTGGGCATGGTGGTATGTGCCTGTAATCCCAGCTACTCGGGAGGCTGAGGCAGGAGAATTGCCTGAACCCAGGAGGCGGAGGTTGTGGTGAGCCGAGATCGCGCCATTGCACTCCAGCCTGGGTAACAAAGAGCGAAACGCCATCTCAAAAAAAAAAAAAAGAAAAAGAAAAAAGAAAACTCATGATGGGCAGATCACAAGGTCAGGAGTTCAAGACCAGCCTGGCCAATATGGCGAAACCCCATCTCTACTAAAAATACAAAAATTAGCTGGGCATGCTGGCATGCGTCTGTAATCTCAGCTACTCAGGAGGCTGAGGCAGGAGAACTGCTTGAACCTGGGAGGCGGAGGTTGCAGTGAACCGAGATCACGCCACTGTACTCCAGCCTGGGCTACAGAGCAAGACTCCATCTCAAAAAAAAAAAAAAAAAAAAAGGAAAAGGAAAACAGGAAACTTGCAAAGCAGTGTGATAAACGTGGTAAAGAAAGAGATGGCTCAGTGTTGTCAAGATGTAACAATGAGAGAGATGAAAATCATCGTGAGAAGCAGGGAAGGCTTTCTGGAAGAGGCAATAGCTGAGCTTGGTTCTTTTTTGTTTTGTTTTTTGTTGTTGTTCTTGTTTATTTTTTAGCCTTTTTCTTAGCTGAGCTTGGGTCTTAAAGGACAAGGACATTAACTAAGCAGAAAAAGGGGACAGCATCCAGGTAGGCACAGGGACAGGCAGCAGCCATTTTGGAAACAGCAAGTTTGGCGTGCCTTGAGCAGAGGGGAAGGCTGTATAGGTTGGCAGGGGCCAGATCAGGAAAGATCCTTACCCACTACCGGCCATGTGGATGTTTCTCTGAAAGGTAAAGGAGAAGGTCTTCAGGGTGTGTGTGTGTGTGTGTGTGTGTGAGAGAGAGAGAGAGAGAGAGAGAGAGACAGACAGACAGACAGGCAGGCAGGCAGGCAGACATAACCAGATTTGCAATTTATTTATTTATTTTTGAGACAAGGTCTCACTCTGTTGCCCAGGCTGGAGTGCAGTGGCACAATTACAACTCGCTGCAATCTCCACACCCAAGTTCAAGCGATTCTCCTGCTTCAACCTCCCAAGTAGCTGGAATTACAGGCACCCGCCACCACGCCCACCTAATTTTTGTAGTTTTAGTAGAGAAGGGGTCTCCCCATGTTGGCCAGGCTGGTCTTGAACTCCTGACCTTCACTGGTCTGCCTGCTTTGGCCTCCAAAAGCGTTAGGATTACAGGCGTGAGCCACTGCGCCTGGCCATATTTGCATTTTAGAAAAATTTTTCTTGCTGCTTTGAGGGCCATGGGTCAGAAAGGGAGCAAAGGTGGAGGTAGGCAGAGCAGTTGAGAGGCTACGGAAGGAAATGAGGTGAAGCGAGGCAGCAGGGGGATGTCGGGGGACAGATTTGGGGTCCGGGGCTGTGGGAGAAGGAGTCTGGATGAGCACCTGGGTGGAAGACAGCCCGTCCATCGAGGTGAGGAGCACGGGGGCAGACGCACACTTAGGATGGGAGTGGGAAAGACGGTGATGAGGGCGGCTTGGCAAACGGTGACTGCTACGGTTTGACTGTTTGTCAGTTCAAAATGCATGTTACAACTTAATCCCTAATGCAACAGCATTCAACTATGGCGCCTTGAGGAGGCGATTAAATCATAAGAGCAGAGCCCTCATGAATGGATAAGTGACCTTATAAGGGGACAGGAGGGAACTAGCTAGTTTCTTTTGCTTCTCCGTCCCTTCTGCCATATCAGGACAGCGTTTCTGCCTTCTGGAGGTCACAGAAACAAGGCACCGCCTTGGAAGCAGAGTGAGCAGGCACTTATCGAACCGTACGGTCGCCTCAGAGAAAGGCCAAGTCAGGCTTCCAACAAGCTGTCCCCCACTGGAAATTGGTCGGCCAGAGGACAGTCCTGTGTTCTCCTCATGTGTGATTGTGCCCCTTCCTTTGCCCCATAACAGAAGTAGCTCGCCAGTGTGGTGAAGGAAGAGAAGAGAGGTTTGCTCGGGAGTCCTCCGAACTGGGAGCCAGTAAGAAGGAGATTTGGGTTGTGGAAGAAGGTATGTGCTGGGGTCCGGGCCCTCTGTTATCACATGCCCTCAGCAGGGTCTGCCTGGGCACCAGGTTCCTGCCCCCTGCCTTGAGCTGAGGTCTAGAGTTCACGTTGACTCTCACTTTTTTTTTTTTTTTTTTTTTGAGACGGAGTTTCGCTCTTGTTGCCCAGGCTGGCGTGCAATGGCGCGATCTCGGCTCACCGCAACCTCCGCCTCCTGGGTTCAGGCAATTCTCCTGCCTCAACTTCCTGAGTAGCTGGGATTACAGGCACGCGCCACCATGCCCAGCTAATGCTTTGTATTTTTAGTAGAGACAGGGTTTCACCATGTTGACCAGGATGGTCTTGATCTCTTGACCTCGTGATCCACCCGCCTCGGCCTCCCAAAGTGCTGGGAATACAGGCTTGAGCCACCGCGCCCGGCGACTCTCACTTTTTAAAAGCAGATCATTGATTTTCTTGAAGAGATACTTCACTTGCTGTATGCCGTTGGGGACATTTCCAGAGGCCTTACAGGTTTGTTTTAAAAATAATTTTCAGCAGTTTCACTGGGGAGCAGTTCCATGGTTTTCCTTGTGCTGTCATATGGGAAGTTGAACTTCCTATAATGTTTGGTGACATAAATTTAGCCTTTTTAAAAAATGCAATGTATGTCCATTTAAAAAATTTGGATGGGTGAAGAAAGGAGAGGGGTAATAGGGAGAGAAGTTTTATAATTTACCTCGGCATGACTATTAGCATCTTTGTATCTTTTAATCCAAAGAAAGCAAAGACTAAGGATGAAAGATTGGTGAGTCCCGATTGCTGTGATGTTATGGTCCGTCACGCATGACCTGTGGAATATTACCTGTCTCTTTATCATATATTAAAATTATAACCATCTTTCAAGACGTATCAAATCCTGTCACTTTAGTGAAGCCATTTGTGATCACAGCAGTCCGTGCAGACTTGTTCCCCACTCTCATCCTTAAAAAAAAAAAAACTCCTCTAGCAATTGTGGTTTCTTTGACTTACCTTTGCATTCACAAATAGAATGTTTTAAATGTCTCCTCTTTGAGAAGGAAAACATATGAAATCAGACATTCAAATCTCTCTTTGAGAAGACAATCCATTTGGATTACAGGATTACTATAAATCAATTATTTATATACATTTTATTTATCTGAATATGCCACAGTGTAGATTGTTTGCTACAAAATATTTACAACACTTGTTGGGTATAGTACCCCTAACGACCCTAGTTTAGCCAAAATCAAGCATTCTCATTCGTATTGCAGTGTGGTATATTTTATTCCTTCTCTTGAGTTTTTAGTCACTTGAAGCTTCTTGATATCCATTGACCAAGTAGATAAAAATCCTCAAAAGTAGAGTGAGCTGCCTTTATCTTTTAAAAAATATAATTCCTAAACCCTGGCTTGGATAGATGTCAGTGTTTGTGACACATATTTCATATAATTGTAGGAAGTCATAAAACATAGTATAGAAAATAGTAATAGTTAATTAATTTTTCTACCAGGCATGGTGGCTCATGCCTCTAATCCTAGCACTTTGGGAGGCTGAGGTGGTCAGATCGCTTGAGGTCAGGAGTTTGAGACTGACCTGGTCAACATGGTGGAACCCTGTCTCTACTAAAAATACAAAAAATAGCCAGGTGTCGTGGTACACACCTGTAATCCCAGCTATCAGAAGGCTGAGGCAGGAGAATTGCTTGAACCCGGGTGGCAGAGGTTGCAGTGAGCTGAGATCGCACCAGTACACTCCAGTTTGGCAACAGAGCAAGACTCCATCTAAAAAAGAAAAAAAAAAAAAAAAAAAAAAACCAGCCAGGCATAGTGGCACACTTCTGTAATCCCAGCTACTTAGAAGGCTGAGGTGGGAGGATTGCTTAAACCAAGGAGATGGAAATTGCGGTAAGCCAAGATCATATCACTGCACTTCAGTGTGCATAACAGAAAGAGACCTTGTCTCAAAAAATAAAATAAAACAAATTTTAAAAATAAATGGACCAGGCACAGTGGGTCACACCTGTAACTCCAGCACTTTGGGAGGCTGAGGCATGAGGACTGTTTGAGCCCAGGAGTTCATGATTTTGTTCATTGTAAATTACTCAGTCTTGGGTATTCTGTTATGGCAGTGCAGATTAAGACAGCCTAGAGTAGCTAAAATAAGATCGAGGAATGTGATTTATAGACTCATTTATTATAATCAAAACAGGACGACATTGGCATAAAGAGAGACAAATAGATCAGTGGAACAGAATGGAGTCAATAACTGGGTATACATGTATCTATAAAGTCAATTCAGTGGAGAAAGGATAATCTCTTCAACAGCTGATGCGGAAATAATTGGAGATCCAAGAGCAAAAATGGGCAATTTGATCCATATCTCTCATACACACATAAAAAAGAGCTCAAAATGGATTATAGACCTACATATAAAACAGAAAAATATGAATTCTAGAAGAAAATAGGAGAAAACTTTTGTGATCTTGGATTAGGCAAAGATTCCTTAGACATCATAACCAAAATTATGGTCCATAAAATAACAAATGGATAGCCAGGCACGGCGGCTCATGCCTGTAATTTCAGCCTTTTGGGAGGCTGAGGCGGGCGGATCACCTGAGGTCAGGAGTTCGAGACCAACCTGACCAACATGGAGAAACCCGGTCTCTACTAAAAATACAAAATTAGCTGGGCGTGGTGGGGCCCCAGCTATTCGGGAAGCTGAGGCAGGACAATCACTTGAACCTGGGAGGCAGAGGTTGCAGTGAGCCGAGATCACGCCATTGCACTCCAGCCTGGGCAACAAGAGCAAAACTCTGTCTCTAAATAAATAAATAAATAAAATAATAGCAAATTGATAAATTGGACTTCATTGAAATTAAAAATCTCTGCTCTTCAAAGGACACATGAAAAAGAATGAAAAGAAAAGGCACAAACTGGAAATAATATTTACAAATCATATATCTGATAAAAGATTTGTGTCCAGGAAATATAATGAACTCCCAAAACTCAACAATAAAAAAACTTGGCTAGCCTAATTTTTAGAAATGGGCAGAAGATTTGAACAGATACCTTACCAAAGAAGATATAAGGGTGCTGAGTAAGCACATGAAGGATTGCCCGACAATGATATAATACTATATACTATTAGAATAGCTCAGCCAGGCATGGTGGCACACGCCTGTAATCCAAGCACTTTGGGGTGCCAAAGCAGGCAGATCACCTGAGGTCAGGAGTTTGAGACCAGGCTGGCCAACATGATAAAATCCCATCTCTACTAAAAATACAGAAAAACTAGCTGGGCATGGTAGCTCACCCCTGTAATCCCAGCTACTCAGGAGGCAGAGGTTGCAGTGAGCAAAGATTGTGCCACTGCACTCCACCCTGGGTAATAGAGGGAGACTCAGTCTCAAAAAAAAAAAAAAAAAAAGTAGACTAGCTTTAATGAAAAATGACTGTCTGTATTAAGTGCTGGTGAAGAGGTAGAGGAATTGGAATTTTCATATATTGCCAGTGGAAATATAAAATGGTATAGCCACTCTGGAAAAAAAATGCCAGCATCTTAAAAAATTAAAATGATATTTACCTAAGATAAATGAAAGCATAGATCTATCAAAGTCTTGTATACAAATGTTTATAGTGTTCTCATTAATAATTACTAAAAACTGCAAACTACCAGATGTCCTTCAATGGGCAAATGAATAAATGAACTGTGGTACATTCCTGCCGTGGCATACCACTCAGCAATGAAGAAGAATGAATTATCAATACGCAATACAACATGGATGAATCTCAAAGCCATTATGCTGAGTAAAAGAAGCCAGACTGAAACAGAGTACATGCTGTATTATTCCGTTTACGTAAAATTCTAGAAAATGCAAACTAATACATAGTGACAGCAAATCAGTGCCTGGTGATGGTGGAGATGGTGTGGACCGAGTCAGGAGTCAGGGATACACCGAAGCTGGAAGGTGATATATACATTTATGAACTTAATTGTGGTGATGGTTTCACTGGGATACACATAGTCAAAACTTGTTAAATTATATGCTTTAAATATGTGCAGTATTTTATTGTATGTCAATTATACTTTAAGAAATCTATTAACAAGACAAAAACTCAATGCAATGTCTAATGTTTGAAGCAGACATATTCTTGGTTTGTCTTCCATCTCAGTTTAAAGTGCTTCCAGCTGGGTGCAGTGGGTGGCTCACACCTGTAATCCCAGTACTTAGGGAGGCTGAGGCAGGTGGATCACCTGAGGTCAGGAGTTCGAGACCAGGCTGACCAACATGGTGAAACCCCATCTCTACTAAAAAATACAAAGATTAGCCAAGCGTGGTGGTCCGTGCCTGTAGGCGGAAGCAGGAGAATTGCTTAAACCCTGCAAGTGGAGGTTGCAGTGAGCCGAGGTTGCACCATTGCACTCCAGTCTGGGCAACAGAGAGAGATTCAGTCTCAAAAAAAAAAAAACGGGGGGCTTCAGACAGTCTCTGAACCTGAAACCAAAGTGATGTCTGGTGATTTGTGATAGTGTGTAATCATATACTGTCTTGTATGATTGGCTAGCTAATTGATTCATAAGCAATAATTTAGTTTCTTCCGCTAAACTACAAAATTCTCATAGTCAGACTTCGTATCTTATACATTTTTGTATACAGTATATACACAATGTTCAGTACAGTGTTCACACTACAGTGTACAGCACAGCAGCAGATACAGAAATATATTTAACATGTACCTTTGATTAAGGAAGTGCCTGCCTTTCATACTCCTTGGCAAATTTGGGAAGGGTGGGGAAACTCAAGACAGAAATTGAAGAACGAATTTTCTCTATATTTTTATTATTTTCCCTATCTGGAATAAAACAGAAGACATAGTGGGAAAATCACAGCACAAACCCACCCTAGGACCAACAGTATCCTTTGTGCTACAAAAATATGAGGTATAAATACAGATTTGCTTATCCCAGGGTTAAATTAAAGAGTTATGGATTGAAGGCTAACGAAGATACCAAGAAAAAAGGATTGCCATACTGCAATTCAGCTTCATTTTACTCCACTCATTTTGACCAATAAGGTGGTACTGACCAAATAAGGAAGGTGGAATTCGCAGAAGGTTTGATAAATCACAATATTCTTTAACCGAACACCTTCAATAAGCAGGATGTTCCAGTTCTGATTATAATCACATTTTCTCTTCATGTTCTCCTGAAAGAGTGGCAGTATTACTTTCAGGACTGCTAAGCAGAAGTGGGGTGTGGGAAGGAAGCAGAACTTCCCTGGAAACCTAAGAGACCTACCTCTCAGGGGAAAGAAAAGGGCCAACATTATTGCTTATAGTGGTGGATAAAGCTGTTAATTTTTATTTATTTTTTAATTTGTTTTGGAGACAGAGTCTCATTCTGTCACTCAGGCGCAATATTGGCTCACTGCAACCTCTACCTCCAGGTTCAAGCGATTCTCCTGTCTTAGCCTCCTAAGTAGCTGGGATTACAGGTGCATGCCACCATGCCTGACTAAGTTTTGTATTTTTTTTTAGTAGAGACAGGTTTTCGCCATGTTGGCCAGGCTGGTCTTAAACCTCTGACTTCAGGTGATCCACCCACCTCGGCCTCCCAAAGTGCTGGGATTCCAGGTGTAAGCCCCCAAGCCCAGTAAAACCTGATAATCTTTTATTTCTGTTGTGCATAGACTCCACCATAGAAATTCGTCTCTTGTATGAAATTATACTTCCCTGGCTCTGGTTTTTGTAGGTTATGTGGGCATAGGTGATGACGAAGAACATCCAGAAACAGTGCAGGAGTGTACGACACACCAAGCCAAACCAGCGCATGACTCTGACCTCTTCAATGCTGAGGTCGATGTTAGTGAGGATTTGTATTGCGACGTTTACAGCTTCATAGAAAAAAATCCAGACAATGTAGATGACCAGGCCCCTGAAGATCTGGGCATACACTGAGTACAGGAGGAAGCAGCTGATGAAGATGGTGATAAAAGATAGGAAGAGGACGATTTTCCAACTCCAGCAGGTGATGAAGTTATTGATGATGTCACTTGAACCCTTGTACTTTGGTGCGATCTCAGTGCAATTGCCATTCCCTAGGTACTTCTGCTCAAAGATGAGATACATGTCTACGGCCAGGATGGTGAAGACCCCTGACAACACAGAGCCCATTTTGGCAGTCATTCCACACCACCGCTGCTGTTTCATCCCGAGACCTCCTGTGAAGACAAACAACACGAGGGAGAATTCTAGTTCCTGCCAACATGGTAAATTACCAGGGTTTCTGCCTCCTTCCCCAAATCCACCTTGGAGAAATAGAGACAGAAATATGGAAACCAGGCCGGGCACGGTGGCTCAAGCCTGTAATCCCAGCACTTTGGGAGGCCGAGGCGGGTGGATCACGAGGTCAAGAGATCGAGACCATCCCAGTCAACGTAGTGAAACCCCGTCTCTACTAAAAATACAAAAAATTAGCTGGGCGTGGTGGCACGTGCCTGTAATCCCAGCTACTCAGGAGGCTGAGGCAGGAGAATTGCCTGAACCCAGGAGGCGGAGGTTGCGGTGAGCCAAGATCCTGCCATTGCACTCCAGCCTGGGTAACAAGAGCGAAACTCTGTCTCAAAAAAAAAAAAGAAAAGAAAAGAAATATGGAAACCAGGAAATTACAGCCTTGGGAAGACAGAGGCTGTTTAAAATGGACTGGGGGTGGGGAAGAGAAAGGATTCACTCAAGTTGGTGGCAATGACCAGATACAATTACAGCAGTGGTTCTCAACCCGGCTTCACGTTAGAATCACCAGAAGTATCCAAGTCCAGGCCCCACCTCCCAGACCAATCACAACATTCTCTGGGTGGGACACAGACGACGGTATTTTTCAAAACTCCCTAGTAATTTTCATACGAAGCTAGTGTTGGAAAAAACTGAGTTAGGAAAAGATGGTTTAAATTATGCTCTTAGCTGGGCACAGTGGCTCATGCCTGTAATCCCAGCATTTTGGGAGGCTGAGGCGTGAGGATTGCTTGAGTCCAGCAGTTCAAGACCATACACTGAGTACAGGAGGAAGCAGCTGATGAAGATGGTGATAAAAGATAGGAAGAGGATGATTTTCCAACTCCAGCAGGTGATGAAGTTATTGATGATGTCACTTGAACCCTTGTACTTTGGTGCGATCTCAGTGCAATTGCCATTCCCTAGGTACTTCTGCTCAAAGATGAGATACATGTCTACGGTTTGGTGGCGCATGCCTGTAGTTTTAGCTGCTTGGGAGAATGAGGTAGGAGGATCACTTGAGTCCAGGAAATCAAGATTGCAGTGAGCCAAGATCACGCCACTGCACTCTGGCCTAAGTGACAAAAGCAAGACCCTGTATCAAAAAAAAAAAAATTATGCTGTTAACTCGCCTAGCATTGCCTTGGGCTACCATTGCTACCCAGATGGTGAAAACTGCCTGTACTTTTTCAGACCTGAATGCAGATGTTTCAGAATATAACCAGGGTATCACAAGAATCCTGTTGGGGTGGAGTTGATAGAAACAGGAGGACACCAACTGGCTTTGGGCAGTCACTCCTCTGCTGCATATCAAAATATGGATTACAATGAAAGATGTACTTTAAAGGAAATTTAGAGCTTTAGGATAGACTAGCCTTACAATAGAAAAGAAAATGTAATAAGGAGCTAAGTATTCAACTCAAGAAGTCAGAGGGAAAATAAGAACAATACAAAAGTAGGAAGAAAATAAATAGAAGAGCAGAAGTCAATGAAACAGGAAATAAAGTAGAGGGACTTCTGACTGGTTAGATTATTTGGGTCCTGACACAAAAAAATACTGGATAAAATAGTTTAAAAATATAAAGTATAAGGCCAGGTGTGGTGGCTCACACCCGTAATCCCAGCACTTTTGAAGGCTGAGGCGGATGGATCACCTGAACTCAGGAGTTCAAGACCAGCCTGGCCAACGTGGTGAAACCCCATCTCTACTAAAAATACAAAAATTAGCCGGGTGTGGCAGCACGTGCCTGTAATCCCAGCTACTCAGGAGGCTGAGGCAAGAGAATTGCTTGAACCCAGGAGGCGGAGGTTGCAGTGAGCCCAGATCAGGCCACTACACTGCAGCCTGGGTGACAGAGCGAGACTCTGTCTGAAAATAAATAAATACATAATTAATTAAAAAATAAAGTTTAGAAGTGCTGCCCAAGTGGGAGGAAGTAAATTTTGCTCTGAGGTTATTTGCCAGTCTAGGCAAAATTGAATTTCATTATGACAACCATGCAGGGTAAAGAGGAATGAAATCAAAGCCCAGGGTCCACCAAGATGAGGAGTGTTTCCTATATTAGTTGTGAGCACCCCCAAAGGCCTGTGATTAGGGAAAAGGTGAATCAGGAGTAAACCTCCCCTACATCTTTCTGCCAGAAAACTCCAAGAAAAGGACATTGTAATCATAGCTGGCTCTGTGTGCGTGTGCGTGTGTGTGTGTGTGTGTGTGTGTGTGTGTGTGTGTGTGGATTCATAGCCCAAATTGGATGAAGTATTTTTTTTTTTAAGTTATAAACCTAGTTTAAAGTAGTCCTGAACTGAAAGTGTGTCTAAGTGCCTGCAGAAGCAAATTCAGATCCTCTCTGGAGGATTGACTTTTATGCTGGTCTTCATCCTCTAAGAATCTTCATCAGTAGTTTTTCAGGGACAATGACCAGTACAGAGTGAAAAATAACCAAGCATATAAAGAACAAGGCACTGTGAGAACCAGCCGAAACAACAGATAGCAAAACAGAATTGCAGTAATATCTGATTATAAAACAATTATGATTACTAGATTTTTGCATTATTTATTTTACTTTTATTATAGCATAATTCATACACATACAATACACAGATATTAATATACACATACACAAGATAAAATTTTACATCTTAACCATTTTTAAGTAGACAGTTTAGTAGTGTTAAGTATATTCATTTTGTTGTACGACCCATCTCTTGAACTTTTTCATCTTGCAAAACTGAAACTCTACACCCATTAAGCAACAAATTCTCATTTCCTCCTACTCCAGCTACTGGAAACTATCATTCTACTTTTCGTTTCTATTAATTTGACTACTCTGGATATGTCATGTAAGTGGAATCTTTTTTTTTTTTTTTTTTTTTTTTTAAGATGGATCCTCATTCTGTCACCCAGGCTGGAGTGCAGTGGCACAATCTCAGTTCACTTCAACCTCCAGCTCCTGGGTTCAAGCAATTCTTGTGCCTCAGCCTCCCAAATAGCTGAGACTACAGGTATGCACCACCATACCTGGCTAATTTTTGTATTTTTAGTAAGGAGGGGGTTTCACCATGTTGGCCAGGCCGGTCTCAAACTCCTGACCTCATGATCTTCCCACCTCGGCCTCCCAAAGTGCTGGGATTACAGACATAAGCCACACTGCACTCGGCCAACAATGGTGTTTAACCTGGGAAAGGAGAACAGACCAGGAAATTCAGGGAGCAAGAAATTGCAACACGGTCCTCAAACAGAACAATCTATTAAGGAAATTCAAATTCAAATACTTTAAGGCAAGTGAATACTGTCCTAATTTCTATAATCTCTAACACTCCTTATTAACTTTATCTGTTTTTTGTTTTTTGTTTTTTGTTTTTTTTTTGAAATGGGATCTTGCTATGTTACCCAGGCTGGCCTCAAACTCCTGGGCTCAAGTGATTCTCCTGCCTTAGCCTCTCAAGTAGCTGGGACCATAGGTACAACCCACCATACCCAGCCCTAGTATCATCGTACTCCTCAATCTCATCCATTTATTTGACTTGCCTATCTTTCTCTAAAAGGCCTTAGAATTCTAGACTCTTGCTTTAGAAATCTCTTTATTTCACTTGATAATGTAAATATGAAACTTTCTGTAACATGGAAACATTAATTTTTTTTTTTTTTTTTTTTTTTTTTTTTGAGATGGAGTTTTGCTCTTGTTACCCAGGCTGGAGTGCAATGGCACGATCTCGGCTCACCGCAACCTCCGCCTCCTGGGTTCAGGCAATTCTCCTGCCTCAGCCTCCTGAGTAGCTGGGATTACGGGCACGTGCCACCATGCCCAGCTAATTTTTTGTATTTTTAGTAGAGACGGGATTTCACCATGTTGACCAGGATGGTCTGGATCTCTCGTGATCCACCCGCCTCGGCCTCCCAAAGTGCTGGGATTACAGGCTTGAGCCACCGCGCCCGGCGGAAACATTAATTTTTTTTCCCCCTGTATTCCTGTTTGTGACTTTTAAAATCTCAGTGTTGGGTCATTTTTTTCCTACAGTTTTTTTTTTCATATATATATATATATATATATATATATATATATATATATATAAAGATATATACAAAGTATTAAATTGTTTTAATTTTGCAAATTAAAATATTTACTTTACATGAGGATATCAGTGAAATGAGATAATGATAAAGATAATGATAAAAAAAAGTTCAGGCTGAGCGCAGTGGCTCATGCCTGTAATCTCAGCACTTTGAGAGGCCAAGGCCGGTGGATCACCTGAGGTCAGGAGTTTGAGACCAGTCTGGCCAACATGGTGAAACCCCATCTCTACTAAAAATACAAAACTAGCCGGGCGTGGTGGCACATGCCTGTAATCCCAGCTTGTTGGGAGGCTGAGGCAGCAGAATCACTTGAACACAGGAGGTGGAGTTGCAAAGAGCCAAGGTTGTGTCGTTGCACGCCAGCCTGGGCAACAAGAGTGAAACTCCATCTCAAAAAATAATAATAAGACAAGGTGCAGTGGCTCACCCCTGTAATCCCAGCACTTTGGGAAGCCAAGGCAGGTGGATCACCTGAGGTCAGGAGTTTGAGACCAGCCTGACCAATATGATGAAACTCCATTTGTACTAAAAATACAAAAATTTGCCGGGCATGGTGGCATGTGCCTGTAGTCCTGGATACGCATGAGGATGAGATAAGATAATTGCTTGAACCCAGGAGGCAGAAGATGCAGTGAGCCGAGATCGCGCCACTGCACTCCAGCTTGGGCAACAGAGTGAGACTTTGCCTCAAAAATAAAAATAGCCGGGTGCGGTGGCTCAAGCCTGTAATCCCAGCACTTTGGGAGGCCGAGGCGGGTGGATCACGAGGTCAAGAGATCGAGACCATCCTGGTCAACATGGTGAAACCCCGTCTCTACTAAAAATACAAAAAAAATTAGCTGGGCATGGTGGCGCGTGCCTGTAATCCCAGCTACTCAGGAGGCTGAGGAAGGGGAATTGCTTGAACCCAGGAGGCGGAGTTTGCAGTGAGCCGAGATTGCGCCATTGCACTCCAGCCTGGGTAACAAGAGGGAAACTCCGTCTCAAAAAAACAAAACAAAACAAAACAAAAATATAAATAAATAAAATAAAAATAATGATAATAATAAACATTTAGTGAAAGCTTACTTTGTGCCAGGCACTGTATTAGAGTTTCACAACAGTCTTGAGGATAGCTGTAATTGTATGTATTTATTTCCTTGTTGATAGTTTCAAGAGGGGGTGTATTTGTATTATTTAAACATTCAGACACCCAGATAAAGATTTTTAACTGTCAGGAGAAGATCCATCCATAGTTACTAACAACTATTTAGAATTTAGCTCCAACGCAACTGAACAGAGTCAGCCCTTGTTCTGTGGGAGGTCGCTCTTCAACTGGACTTTGGAAAATCTGACTCATCTCGCTAACAACTTTCAGTTCTACTAGTAACTTCATTCGATTCATTTTATTATTTGGCTCATTCGAAGTTACAGCCATCTATAGACTTAATTTCTAGTACTTTTCTTTAATGTGCTGACTTTGCAGTTGGCTGTTGATTTGTTTTCTGTTGCTGCCATAACAAATTACCACAAATTGAGTGGCTTAAAACAACACAGAGTTACAATGGTATCTCAGTTCTGTGGGTCACCAGTCCCAGTGCCTCAATGCTCAACTTGTGATTTCTCTGCTCCAGGTTTCACAAGGTAGAAATGGAGGTATCCCGGGCTAGCAGGACCGTTCTTGGGAGATGCTGGGAAGAATCCCCTTCTGGGGTCCTTCAGGTTGTTGGCTGAATTCAGTTCCTTGCATTTGCAGAACTAAGATCCCCACTTCCTTGCAGGCTATTAGCTGAGGGCCGCCCCTTGCTTCTAGAAGCCTCCTTCCAGGCCTGCCTCCTGGGCACTCAGGGCCAGCAGCGGTGCATCAGGTCCTTCTCCTGCTTGGAATCTCCCTGACTTCTCCTTCTGCCACAATTTGCTGCCCCTAACTGGAGAAAGTTCTCTCCATTTATGGGTTCCTGTGGTTAGATTGGGCCCACTTGGATAATCCAGGATTATCTCTTTACCTTTAGGTCCTTCACCTTAATTGCATCTGTGAAGTCCCTTTTGTCATACTTACAGGTGTGATAACCAGGGGGCAAAGGTCATAAGGGCTGCTATGGGCTGAATTGTGCCCTCCACAGCAGGGGATTTCAATTCTATATTGACATCCTAACCCTCAACACTGCAGAATGTAACTGTACTTAAAGATAGGGTCTTTAAAGAGAGAATTAAGTTAAAATTAAGCCATCAGTGTCAGACCTCATCTGATATGCTCTTATAAGAAGAGATTAGCCAGGCGCGGTGGCTTACACCTGTAATCCCAGCACTTTGGGAGGCCGAGGCAGGCGGATCACAAGCTCAAGAGATTGCGTCCATCTTGGTCAACATGGTGAAACCCTGTCTCTACTAAATATACAAAAATTAGCTGGGTGTCATGGCATGTGCCTGTAGTTCCAGCTACTCGGGAGGCTGAGGCAGGAGAATCACTTGAACTCGGGAGGTGGAGGTTACAGTGAGTCAAGATCGAGCCATTGCACTCCAGCTTGGAGACAGAGCGAGACTGCGTTTCCAAAAAAAAAAAAAGAGAGAAGGTTAGGACACAGACACAGACAGAGTGATGACCATGTGAAAACATAGGGAAGTGAGAGTGGCCATCTACAAAATAAGGAAAGAAGCTGCAAAAAAACAAAAAACAAAAAAAACCCAACCCTACTGACACCTTGATCTCAGAATTCTAGAATTGTGAGAAAATTAATTTCTGTTGTTTAAGCCACTCCATGGTATATAGTTATGGCATCCCTAGCAAACTACTACAGGGGCCACAATTCTGCTTAGCACAGGTAAGCAGAACAGGCTTTGAATTCTTTGGACCTGGGTAAATTGCCTCTCTACAACTGAGCAGTTGTCTTACAAAAATTAAGTTAATTTTTTTGAAAAGGATTTTAACAATGATTTTTCTTTTCAGTGAAAACTAAATAACAACACAAAGGTTTGTTGTTGTTGTTGTTGTTGTTGTTTAAGTCAGGCTGTGGGATTAAACCAAATCAATTCAAGAACCTAGTTAAATCACTGTCACTAAATTCCATTTAATTTGGTTAATTTTAATTTTTTTTTTTTTTAGACGGAGTTTTTGCTCTTGCTACCGATGCTGGAGTGCAATGACGTGGTCTCGGCTCACCGCAACCTCCGCCTCCTGGGTTCAGGCAATTCTCCTGCCTCAGCCTCCTGAATAGCTGGGATTACAGGCACGCGCCACCATGCCCAGCTGATTTTTTGTGTTTTTAGTAGAGATGGGGTTTCACCATGTTGACCAGGATGGTCTCGATCCCTTGACCTCATGATCCACCCGCCTCAGCCTCCCAAAGTATTTTAATTTTTATTTATTTTCTTTTTTGAGATGGAGTCTCACTCTGTCACCTAGGCTGGAGTACAGTGGCATGATCTCTGCTCACTGCAACCTCTACCTCAAGCGATTTTCCTGCCTCAGCCTCGCAAGTAGCTGGGATTACAGGTGCAAGCCACCATGACTGGCTAATTTTTTTTTTTTTTTTTTTTTTGTATAGTAGAGACGGGGTTTCACCATGTTGGCCAGGCTGGTCTTGAACTCCTGACCTCAAATGATCCACCTGCCTCAGCCTCCCAAAGTGCTGGGATTACAGGTGTGAGTGATCACACCAGGCCTCTGTTTAATTTTTAAGAAATCAACAGAAAGTTCATGCTGCCTGGGTATTTTATTATTAATTAATTTATTTATTTATTTGGAGTCTCGCTCTGTTGCCCAGACTGGAGTGCAGTGGTGCAATCTCGGCTCACTGAAACCTCTGCCTCCCAGGTTCAAGGGATTCTCCTGCCTCAGCCTCCTGAGTAGCTGGGATTACAGGAGTTCACCACCATGCCCAGCTAATTTTTGTATTTTTAGTAGAGACAGGATTTCTCCACGTTGGTCAGGCTGGTCTTGAATTCCTGACCTCATGATTCACCCACCTCAGCCTCCCAAAGTGCTGGGATTACAGGTGCCCAGCGTATCTTGTGTGTGTGTGTGTGTGTGTAGAGAGAGAGAGAGAAATGTACAGATTTTTTTTTTTTTTTTTCAGGAAATGGGATTACTCTGCTCTTGGATTTCCTTCCCACTTTCAGACCATCATTCTTTCTCAGATCCCTGCATCCTAGATCTTCTTGACTGTATAGCAAAAAAAGAAAAAAGAAAAGAAAGAAAAAAAGTTATAGAATCTGAGTGCCTAGCCCAGACTTACTGAAATCAGAATCTCTGGAGGTAGGACTCAGGCAAAAATCTCAAGTTTCGTGAACCAAATTACCTGCTTTCTTCCTACCCGAAACTGGGCAGCAGAAGGAAAAGTCACCTTATGAGGTATTTGCTTTTTTGCTTGGGTAAGTCTTTCGTGGAGGGGGAGAGAGGAGCGAAATGGAATTTATTCTTAACTCTGGGCTCATATATTTGATTAATGGGTACAAAAGGACGCCTTGTTCCAAAAAAATAGAATTTTCCCAAATTGAGGCAAATAGAATTAGAGATCACAAACAGAATAACATGCTGAAATGGCGAAAGTCAGAACTTTCTACCACAAGGCTCCTGCCCATCATGGATTTTCTATATACTTTCCCCAAACCTCCAAGGATAATCTAGACTGAAGGGTTTTATACCCTATTAATGGCCAGTTTGACTGGCTCTAAACACTGCTGGGAAATCCTATTACCCTTCTCCGGCTAACTTCCTCTCCTGTTCTCTGCAAAGGCTAGTCCAAACCTTTGGTCCCAGATCCACAAACCCCATTTCCACACACACACTCCCTTCCTCTGCTACAAAGAGGAAATGTCTTTCCTCCTCTACCCTGTTATCTCTGTTCCAGAGCCCATCCTCCTGCCCTCCCTGGAACCTTCCATTTATTATTTCAGTTGACCACTCCTTAGCTCTTCAAACACCTTCTCCTGACTTCTAAGGGCAAATTCACCTTGTTCTTCTCTCACCTGTCTGGCAATTCTTTCCCAAACTCCTTTATTAGCTTCCTTCTGCTTATTCCTAAAGGCTAGTCTCCTTCAGTGCACAAACCAAGACACTTTATACTCTCTTCTTTGCTAATCTCACTGTGGTTCCACTGCCATCGACACCGAGAACAAAGGCCATGTCACTACCATGATGACTCCCAGTGCAATCCGGTCTTCAGTTTCGAGCTTCAATCAACATATTCAACTAGAATGTCTCCATTTGGGAACTCTTTAGGGGCTGCTCAAACCAACATGTGCCAAACTCCCACCCCCACCTGCTGTTTGTCCAGTCTTTCTTAAGTAAATATTAACACTCTTCTACCCATTTCCCCATGTACCTTCCTCTTGCTCATCCAAAACTCACTAAGTTCCATCAACTCTCCTTCCCACTGGTCTCTTGAATCATTATTTTTCTGATCCATCTTAGTCCATTCATGCTACATGACATAACACCACAGACTGAGTAATTTATATACAACAGAAATTTATTTCTCACAGTTCTGGAGGCCGAGAAGTCCGAGATTAAGGCAACAGCAGGGCTGGCTTTCCCTGCTTTCAGGTGGCATCTTGCTGCTGCAGGCTCACATGGGAGAAGGTGGAAAGGCAAGAGGCAGCTCTCTGAATCCTCTTTTACAAGGGCATTAATCTCATTCACAAAGGTAGAGCCCTCATGACTTAATCATTTCCCAAAGGCTCCATCTCTTATTACCATCACACTGGAGTTTAAGTGCCAACATGTGAATTTTGGAGGGACATACACATTCAAATCATAGCACCATCTCCACGGCTATCATGGTCCAAAAGCCCTCACATCTCCTTTGGAAAATTAACAATACAGATGGTCCCTGACTTACAATGGTTTGACTTAAATTTTTTCTACTTTAACAATGGTGCAAAAGTGATATGCATTCAGTAAAAACAATACCTTGAGTACCCATACAGCCATTCTGCTTTTCACTTTCAGTACAGTAATTCAATAAACTACATGAGATATTCAACACATTATTATAAATTAGGTTTTGCATTAGATGATTTTGCCCAACTATAGGTTAATGTAAGTGTTCTTAGCACATTTAAGGTAAGCTAAGCTAAGTTACAAAGTTTTGTATATTAGGTGTGTTAAATGCTTTTTTTTTCTTTTCTTTTCTTTTTTGTTTTGAGACAGAGTCTCAATCTATCGCCCAGGCTGGAGTGCAGTGGCATGATCTCAGCTCACTGCAACCTCCACCTCCCAAATTCAAGTGATTCTCCTGCGTCAGCCTCCTGAGTAGCTGGGATTACAGGCATGTGCCACCACATCCAGCTAATGTTTGTATTTTTAGTAGAGGCAGGGTTTCTCCATGTTGGCCAGGCTGGTCTCAAACTCCTGACCTCACATGATCTGCTTGCCTTGGCCTCCCAAAGTGCTAGAATTACAGGCATGAGCCACCGTGCCTGGCCACTTAAACGCATTTTTGACTTAACAATAATTTCAACTTACGATGAGTTTATTGGGACATAACCTCATCATAAGTTGAGGAGTACCAGTGCTTATGAAGTTGTAATCTTGATATAACGACTAGTGATGATACAGTTAAGAGTTTGGGAGGAAAGGGAGTGTGTGTGTGTTTAGGGGACAGGAAGTCCACATCTGGCCAGAAATGGTGGCTTGTGCCTGTAGTCCCAGTTAGGCAGGAGAATTACTTGAACCTGGGAGGCAGAGGTTGCAGTGAGCAGAGATTGTGCCACTGAACCTAGGCAACAGAGTGAGACTCCATCTCAAAAAAAGAAAAAAAAGAAAGAAAGAAAAGAAAAGAAATATAAAAATATCGGTATACACAGTAATTTTGAAATAAAGTGGTAAATAGGAAAGGAAGCAGAAGAATTGAAAGTGGTTACCTGTGAAAAGTATGAATAGGGATAAGGTTGGTGGAAAAGAGGCATGCTGGTTTTATTATAAGGCTTACACATTAATATTACACATACATGCACAATTTTAATATGAATAAATCTATGAAAATATAATTCTTTCATGAATTCCTAATAAATTCAGATCATTAAATAAATCCCACTGGCTACCCTTATGGTGGTGTGGCTTTTCAAAAAATACAGTATCTTCTTAGCTGCAGAAATGGTTAAAGCTGGCAATGTGGAAGGACAGCTGGATAACTCTGTCATGCTCTAAACCAAGAGCTAAAAGCATTATCATGAGAAGTAGCTGGGGATAGAAGAAAGCTTTTTTTAATCTATGAAATTTTTTGCAAACGATATAGTACTTCACATACTACACAATTGGAAGTGATTCCAATTCCATCTTGGAATGTTGGCAACATTGTAAATTGTTTTAAATTAAAGATATCTGAATTACACCACTTACGCTGCAATAACAGAACACCACAGACTGGGTAATATATAAAGAACACAGATGTATTTCTTATGGTTCTGGTGACTGGGAAATCCAAGATCAAGGCACTGGCATTAGTGTCTGGTGAGGGTTGCTCTCTGCTTCCAAGATGATGATGCCTTGTTGCTGTGTCCTCACATAGAGGAAGGAGGAAGGGCAAAAGTACCTAAACTGGTCCCCTCTAGTACTTTTATAAAGCACCAACCCATTTCTGAAGGAATCCTCATGACTGAATCCCTTCCCCAAAGTCCCTACCTCTTAATACCACCACAATGGAGATTAAGTTTCAACCCATGAATTTTGGAGGGGGTCCACATTCAAACCATAGCAGTATCTTCATGGGGAGTTTAAAATATTCATACCATAAAAATAAAGCTAGATTAAAAAATTATTAACATAAAAAAACATTGTTAAAAGAAAGCTGATTTTTATTCTTTCGTCTCACTTTAACATCGTCATGTTTGAACTCAAAAAAAGTGTGTAATGTTTGTTTTATTTATTTATTTATTTATTTATTTATTTATTTATTTATTTTTTGAGACGGAGTCTCACTCTTATTGCCCAGGCTGGAGTGCAATGGTGCAATCTCGGCTCACCACAACCTCCATCTCCTGGGTTCAAGTGATTCTCCTGCCTCAACCTCCCATGTGGCTGGGATTACAGGTGCCTGCTATCACGCCCAGCTAATTTTTTGTATTTTTAGTAGATACCAGGTTTCACTATGTTGGTCAGGCTAGTCTCAAACTCCCGAACTCAGGAGATACACCTGTTATTTTATTTTTTGTTTAAAAACAATTTTAAAAAACAGAGACAGGGTCTATGTTGCCTAGTCTGGTTTCGAACTCCTGGGCTCAAGTGATTCTCCCACCTCAGCCTCCTAAAGTGCTAGGATTACAGGCGTTAGCCACTGTACCCAGCCATTTATTTTTAAATGCTCTTTGGTTTTTAAGCCCTGAACTAAATATTTATTGTGGGCAGATCTCATTTGCCAGTCTGCAGCTCCGTTTAACCCTTTCTGAGTGGCTTATTTTTAGAGAATGGTATGTGTATTCTTTTGGTGGTAGCATTGCCCTCCTGGGGTTGGGGAGTAAGCTAATCAGTTGTGTTCTGAGTAGCCAAGGGCATCTTGAAAATGCAAAAGAAGAAATAGATTATAGGCAATTATAAGGAGAGTGTCAAGGTTGAGATCAGCAAGTTTTCAAGTCAAATGGCCAGACTTGAATCTTGGCTTTACCATTTACTGTGAATTTATTCTCTCCAAGACTCAGCTTGCTCATCTTTAAATTGGGTGTGCCAGTTACTTTTTATTTATTTATTTATTTACTAATTTTATTAATTTGTATAACAAATTAACCCAAAACTTAGTAGCATAAGATAACCATTTATTATGTGAATGGATTCTGTGGGTGAGGACTTTCGACAGAGCACAGTTAGCTTAATTCTGCACATTGTGGGGAATTTAGTCAGGGCATGTCCAGGATGACTTGTTACTGCTCTTCAAAGTATGTAGCATCTCCTGGAAGACTCACTCACATGCCTGGCAATTGCTGCTGGCTGTCAGCTGGGGGCCTCAGTTTCCGTCCATGTGGGCTTCTCCATGGTCTCTCTGTGTGGGCTCCTTTGGGCTCCTTCACAGCCTGATGATTGGCTTCCCCAGAATGAGTGTCCCAAAAAAGAGCAAGCCAGATGGAAGCTGTATCACCTTTTCTTACTCTAGCCTCAGAAGTCCCATAGCAACACTTCGACTGAATGCTATTCTTTGCCATATTCAAGGGGAGAGGAATTAGATTCTACCTTTTGTGGGAGAAGTGTTAAAAAATTTGCCAAGATGTAGGGGCTTCTGGTTATCTGAGTGTTCATAATCAAAGTTCCCACATTTGCCAGGTTGCCCAGGGAAACAAAAGTCATCATGACAAGGAAATAGTCACAAACGAATTGACATTCCCTGCCTCCCTCAGCTTCCCCGCCAACATTCCTCCTGGCTGAAACTAAGAGCTCTGTGTGCACCAAGCCCCATCAAGTCAAAATCTTTATTGGTCAGCCTCTCCCTAGTAGCCCATTATAAACATCTGACAACACATAACAAGTCATTTGCAAGAAATTATTGCAAATCTTGCAGAAGATTCGGGATCTCATGCAACCATTACAAAGGATGTTGGAAAACTGCTAGAATCATATGCAAAGCTTGAATGTAACAGAATTAGATGAATTAATAACCAGAAAAGAGAAAATCAGTAAGAATGCTATAGGTACTTCAATAAAGAATGGTTTCAGGATGAATAAACTGCTATATATTTGCACAATGGGAATGTTAAATAGGTGTCAAAAGGAACAACTGTAGCAACACACAACATTATGGTATAATCTTAACAATGTAATATTAAGTGAAAAAAGTACATGGCTGGGTGTGGTGGCTCATGCCTGTAATCCAAGCACTTTGGAGGTTGCGGCGGGCAGATCACCTAAGGTTGGGAGTTGAAGATCAGCCTGACCAACATGGTGAAACCCCGTTGTTTTTTTTTTTTTTAAAAAAAGAAAAAGTACTAAAGACATACAGTTAAAAACAACTCTCTCTCTCTATGTATATATATATATATATATATATATATATATATATATATGCACACACACATACAGACACACATACATATTTTTAGGACTGTATATAGACACAAGAAAACTATAAAACTGTATGAAAAGCAAAGTGAAAGATAAAGAGCTCAGCAATCTGGATGATGATCACATTGGGCCAGGGGAGGGAGTAAAATGTGTTGGGCATACCATACAGCCAGATGCAAACTGCTGACCAGACCCTAGTTTTATTTTGAAGAGAGAATCTGAAGGTACTTATATATTATTAAAATAACTAATATTTAAAAAGTAAACAAAAGAGAGCCATGCGTGGACCAATGAAGATATGTCATGAACCATGGATGATGAACAGTCTAATTGTATGTATATAAAGTAGCATTAAAAATACTAAAACAACAACAACAAGGATAGTAACATTTACCTCATAAAATTGCTGTAAAGATTAAATGAGTTTACATATTTAAAGCATTCAGAACAGTTCCTGGCATAACATAAGCACTTAAACTATATAATTATGTAAGTATTTTTGTTATCATTCTTTTTACTTTATACCGAGGAGTAACTACTATTTATTATGCATATAAAACTACTACGTATTAAGCTGTGTTGCAGCAGACACCATTAGATTCCTTCCCAATACCTATTTCTGCCTTCTTTGCTACCAGAAGTCTGCTTTTTCTCGGGATGGCAATGAGCCCAGACCCAGGCAAAATATGTGCTTTCTCAGGTTTTTGCTTGTATCCAGGATATTCATGGCACATGGTTCTAGCAAATGACATATAAGCAGAAACCCGCTAGGAGATCTAGGAAGACTTTTGCTTTTCCTGGTAAGAGAAGATGATGTGGCTGGCACCATTCTCACTTCTTCCTTTTTCTTGCCTTGAATGTGGTATGATGCCTGGAGACTCGGCAGCTATTTTGTTACCGAAGCAACAGGCATGAAGACAAAAACGAGTAGGCTAAGGATGGCAACATGAAAGGGAGGGACTTACTTTTTACATTTTATTGATTACTCTTGTGGTTGAGAATTCTTCTAAGTATTGATATATGATTTTTAAAAATCGATGTCTAGGCTGGGCATGGTGGCTTGCACCCATAATCCCAGCAGTTTAGGAGGCCAAGGCATGCAGATCACCTGAGGTCAGGTGTTCAAGACCAGCCATCCAACTGAGTAAAACCCTGTCTCTACTAAAAATACAAAAATTAGCCAGGCATGTTGGCACGTGCCTGTAATCCCAACTACTAGGGAGGCTGAGGCATGAGAATCACTTGAATCCAAAAGGTGGAGGTTGCAGTGAGCTGAAATCATGCCACTGCACTCCAGCATGGATGACAGAGTGAGACTGTGTCTCCAAAACAAAAACAAAAACCCTATGTCTAAATAAATATTAAAAATTATTTTGGTAAACATACGATAAAAATTTAAAGTCATGGGCTGGGTGCAGTGGCTCATGCCTTTAATTCCAGCCCTTTGGGAGGCCAAGGTGGGCATACCACTTGAGCCCAGGAATTTGAGACTAACCTGGGCAACATGGCAAAACCCCATCTTTACAAAATATACAAAAATTATCTGGGCGTGGTGGCCATACCTGTAGTTCCAGCTACTTGGGAGGATTGTTTGAGCCCAGGAGACCGAGGCTGCAGTGAGCTATGATGGTGCCACTAAACTCCAGTCTGGGTGACAGAACAAGACCCTGCCTCAAAATAAATAAATAAATAAAATTCTAAGTCATGAGAAAGCACTGAAGCATGACGTAACTAATAATACCTGTACTTCCGTGGCACCTAAGATAATGATGTATTTTGCAGTTGATGGCATCTCAGATTTACTCAATCATGGTAAGAACTTTGTATTGTATTTCCAGTCGCTCTCACAAGTTGACTTGTGATCCCCGTAAAATATGTTGCTGCCAGCTCATTTCAGCTGGATCTTTTGCAACACTGGGTTGGAGAGGAAAATAACAATGACAATGAACACATTATAAAGCTTTAAAGCCTAATTCACCAATGTCAGCTAAGAATGCATTTGGGGCTGGGCACTGTGGGATCACACCTGTAACCTCAGCACTATGAGAAGCCAAGGTGGGAGGATCACTGGAGCCCAGGGGTTTGAGCCCAGCCTGGGCAACATGGTGATACTCTAACTCATTTAAAAAAAAAAAAAAAAAGAATGCATTTGTCCGCAAGGAACAGAGACTCAAACAATAGTCGTTTAAACAACTAGAGATTTATTTTCTTCTCTTAACAGGAAATCTGGCAGTAGCAGCCTGGTACTTGGGTAGTGGCCTCTGGGGAGTGTGTCTGGGTGGCTAAGAAGAGGTGAGACAGAAAACTACTGGGACTTTTTAAAGCCTTTAAGTATTTGTGACTATTTTACCCTCTGAACTCTTGTATTAGTCACTATTGCTCTGTAACGAATTACCTCAAACCTTAGGCACTTATGATATAAAACACTGATTATCTCATAGTTTCTAGAGTCAGGACTCCAAGAGTGGCATAGGTGGGTGGTCCTGGCTCAAGGTCTCTCATAGTGCTGCTGTAAAGCTATTGGCTGGGGCTGGGGCTGTCTGAAAGCTCTCCTTGAGGGAGGGAAACTTCATTCACGCTCTCTCTCTGACTGTTAGCAAGAAGCCTCAGTCTTTCTTGGCTGTTGGCCAGAGAACTCAGTTCCTCACCTCCTGGGCCTTTCTATATGTCACTTGAATTTCCTTGTGACATGGCCACTGGCTTCCCCCAGAGTAAATGATGTGTGTGTGAGAGACAGAGAGAGAGAGAGAAAGAGAGAGAGAGAGAGAGACCAAAATGGAAGCCACACTATCTTAATAATCTCAGAAGTGATATCCATCACTACAGCTGTATTTAATTGGTCACACTCACTGACCCTGCAGGGGACTACGGGGAGAGGACAATATAAGGGTAAAAACACCAGGAAGCAGGAATTAGTCACTTTTCTCCCCCCTGCGAGACAGAGTCTTGCTCTGTCACCCAGGCTGGAGCGCAGTAGGCCAAACTCAGCTCAGTGCAAGCTCAGCCTTCCAGGTTCAAGCAATTCTTCTGCCTCAGCCTCCCGAGTAGCTAGGATTACAGGAGTCTGCCACTGCACTTGGCTAATTTTTGTATTTTTAGTAAAGACAGGGTTTCACCATGTTGGCCCAGCTAACTCCTGACTTCGTGATCCGCCCACCTCGGCCTCCTAAAGTGCTGGGATTACAGGCATGAGCTACCATGCCCGGCCGGAAGCAGGGATTATTGAGGCAAACTGGAGGTTGACTATCACACCTCTATGTATGTATACATATATGTGTGTGTGTATTTGAGAAAAATGATTAATTTAAAACAGAAAAATAAATTTAGAAAAAAGACATAAAAACAAAACACCAAATGGTTGTTACTAATTCACTCTTCCACCAAAAATATATGTACGTATCTGGCTTAGCACGTATTTGCCATCATTTAGCATTATTATTATTATTATTTTATTTATTTATTTTTTTGAGACAGAGTTTCTCTCGTTACCCAGGCTGGAGTGCAATGGCGCGATCTCGGCTCACCGCAACCTCCGCCTCCTGGGTTCAGGCAATTCTCCTGCCTCAGCCTCCTGAGTAGCTGGTATTACAAGCACGCACCACCATGCCCAGCTAATTTTTGTATTTTTAGTAGAGACGGGGTTTCACCTTGTTGACCAGGATGGTCTCGATCTCTTGACCTCGTGATCTACCTGCCTCGGCCTCCCAAAGTGCTGGGATTACAGGCGTGAGCCACCGCGCCTGGCCTGGCATTATTATTTTTAAGATTCTTTTCTATTTTCATTTATTCTCTTCATTTAACCTGGTAGTAGGTGAAAAGTAATATTTTAATTTTTGTATCTTTGTTGATTATTCCTAAGGTTGAACATTTGTAAATTATTTGTTCACCAGTTTTATTGATGTTTTTGCAAGTTATGTCTTTACTTAATATATTAATGCATTAGGATATTAGCATTTTTTTCAATGTGCATGAGTTCTATATATAATAAAGGTATTACTCTTTTTTCTTTTTGAGATAGGGTCTTGCTCTGTCTCCCAGGCTAGTGTGTAGTGGCAAAATCCTGCCTAACTGCACCTTTGACCTCCTGGGTCTCTATACTCCTCCTGCCTCAGTCTCCCAAGTAGTTGGAACTACAGCTGTGTGCCACCATGCCTGGTTAATTTTCTTTTTCCAGAAATGGGGTCTCACTATGTTGCCCACGCTAAAGATATTACTCTTTGTCAAAGGAAAAAAAGGCAGCTGTCTAGGTGGTGAGGAATATGGAGATCCTGCACTCCTCAGTGGCAGAGTGCCAAGGAGGGAGCAGGACCTCAAAAGGGACATCTCAGCATTGTACCTGGAGAGGGAACTGGACCCTGAGTACGAGGGATTCTGTCTTCCCTCCTCCAACCTCAGTAAAGATTCCTACAACTCATGTGGGGCTAGAAACAGGCACCAGCGGGCTTCACGGTCCCCATTCTTGGGCTGGCATGAGCCAGCTGTCAGCACCCCCAAGGATGCCACAGGTTTTTTTGTTCCAGGTTCTACATCTGGATTCTGGGGCATCCCTGGGAGCCAGAGGAAGCCCCAGTGATAACAGAGATTGAATTTCTTTCTAGTCTGGCAATATCCAGACCAATTTATTAGATTTTTAAAATATAAATGGATACTTTGTATATACATAAGCCTCTATATTCTGTATTTTCTTATTTAAAACTTCATCTACATTCTACATTTTCTTATTTAAAACTCCATTAACTTTTTTTTTTTTTTTTTTTTGAGACGGAGTTTCGCTCTTGTTACCCAGGCTGGAGTGCAATGGTGCGATCTCGGCTCACCGCAACCTCCGCCTCCTGGGTTCAGGCAATTCTCCTGCCTCAGCCTCCAGAGTAGCTGGGATTACAGGCACACGCTACCATGCCCAGCTAATTTTTTGTATTTTTAGTAGAGACGGGGTTTCATCATGTTGACCAGGATGGTCTCGATCTTTTGACCTCGTGATCCACCCGCCTTGGCCTCCCAAAGTGCTGGGATTACAGGCTTGAGCCACCGTGCCCGGCCTCCATTAACTTTTAAAAAAAGATATTGAGATAATTTATTATTTTTTCTCACTCCTTTCCCTTGGCTTTGTATATAACAGCGTGAATTTGAACTGTAACTGAACACTAATACAAGACATGGCTTTATCACATTGTCTTTATTTTCAAAAAATAACATGAAGTCTGTTTTGGCCTGCTTCCTCAAGGATTTAGGGAAAAATTCCTAGTATCACGTGACACTGGTTAGAAAAGAAAAGAAATGAGAGAAAAATTTCATCTCAAATCTGTTTTTTTGTTGTTTGTTTGTTTTGTCTGTTTGTTTTTGCCTGCTCTTTCCCTGCCCCTTGATGGAATCACACAGAACCATCTGAATTCACCCAATCTTGGAATCTGAGGGAAGAGTTCTAGACAGTGTGGTCACTGTGAAGGGCTCGATGTCCAAACTTCAGTGGTCCCACTGCTCATAGCCCTGGAGACCATGGCTTAGAGTTCAGTCCCCAGCCAAGTGTCAGCTAACCCATCAGACATTCTGCCACTCTGGGGTCTGGAAGGGAGTCAAACACAGGACTCCACGGAGGGCAGACCCTGTACCCCTCTATTCCCCCCATGGGAAGGAAATTCCACTTGCTGTGAAAAGCTTTGCATGCAAAGCCCTCATGAACTGACTGAGACCCAACTTTCCATGGCTATCTCTAACCATTCCTTCTCATGTATCTAATACGCCTACTTTCTCAAATATTTTTTTCTCTGCTTCTTCACCGGGCTCATCTCTCAAGGTATTCAAATCCTCAAAAAGGTGTCGGGGCTCTAGGTTGGCATCTGTAATTCTTTTGGCTTTCTTTTGTGGTCATAAGCTGACTGCCACGGTGACTTACACCAGTATCCCAGGCCAGAGTGTGCCAGCAAGCTCTCCTCCACGTTTGTCTCTTTCATAGGAAGTAAAACATTTCCCAGAAACCCCTAGCAGGCTTTTTCTCATGGCTCATTGGTCAGAACTGGGTCACACGGCACACGTAGCTGCAGGAGAGGCTAGGAAACCAGATTCCTAAGTTGGAATGGAATCCAACTTAGGCAAAGTTGAATGGAATCACCATAACCGGTTTAGGCAAATTATGATTTATGTCCAGACTGAACATAGTTGCCCTAGCCCTACAAAAAAAATGAGTCCCCTTAACAAAGAACATAGAAGGAAATAACTAATATAAAGTCTACCATAGAGATGGCCCATTAATTATTCCATCTTCTTAGGCCGGGCGCGGTGGCTCAAGCCTGTAATCCCAGCACTTTGGGAGGCCAAGGCGGGTGGATCACAAGGTCGAGAGATCGAGACCATCCTGGTCGACACGGTGAAACCCCGTCTCTACTAAAAATACAAAAAATTAGCTGGGCATGATGGCGCGTGCCTATAATCCCAGCTACTCAGGAGGCTGAGGCAGGAGAATTGCCTGAACCCAGGAGGCGGAGGTTGCGGTGAGCCGAGATCGTGCCATTGCACTCCAGTCTGGGTAACAAGAGCGAAACTCCGCCTCAAAAAAAAAAAAAAAAAAAAAAATTATTCCATCTTCTTTAATTTGGCAGGGGCTGCTACTCCTTGTTTGCCCCTTCTTCCACTCTGAAACACTTCCAAGAGTGTTTAGTTGTAAACTCAGTTGGCCAGAATAAGGTTTACATTTTCCAGCTTTCTGTGCAGCTGAGTGTGGTCACGTGACCAATTTCTGAGACTGGGTTAAAACGGGGAAAAAAGGGAGGAAACTATCAGGTATTGAAGAGAAAGGTCATGTTCTCCCTACCCTTCATCCCAGTGCAATGGCCCAGTGCATTCTTCCTGCCTGCTACACAGAGAAAACCAATTCACTGAGACGATGGCATTGCAGTAAAGGAAGAGTTTAATTGACACGAGGCTGGCCATACCACATGGGATATGGAGTTATTACTCAAATCAGTCTCGGCAAAGGCTCAGAGGTTAGGGTTTTTCGAGCATAGTTTGGCGGGCAGAGGACTAGGAAATGGGTGGTGCTGACTGGTTGAGGAGGCCATCATAGGGATGCGGAAATCTGTCCTTGTGTGCTTAGTCTGCCTCAGGACCGGTTCAGTCAGGAGTCAGGAGCTCAGGTGCCCAGATGGAGTTAGCCAGTCCTCAAAAATGACAATCTGAAAAGACATCTCAAAAGGCCAGTCTTAGATTCTAGTGATATTATCTACAGGAGGAACTGGGGGTGTTACAGGTCTTGTGGCCTCTGGAACAATGGCTGGTTATCATTTAACTACACCTACATTTTAGCAGAAGGCAGGCCCCTCTCTTAACCCTAACCTTGTGGCCTTTTATTAGTTTTACAAAGATGGTTTGGCTTTGGGAAGGGCTATTGTTATCTTTGCCTTAAGGTTAAACTGTAAACTAAATTATCTCCAAAGTTAGCTTGGCTTGGAATGACCAAGGAGAGCTTGGAGGTTAGAAGCAGGAAGGAGTCAACTGTGTCAGACTTAGCTCTTACTGTCATCATTTTGCAAAGGCAGTTTCATCAGAGGCTGAAACTCCGACGGGTGAATAACTACAAACTTCTATAGTGTCTAAAGCACTATTATTTTGCAGCTACACTTATATCCTAACAAATACAACTGCCTCCAATCCTTGGCCTATAAACATGCTAAAGTCTCTCCTACCTTAACTTCTCCATTGACCCCATGTTTCTCTCTAATTTACTTTCAGTCTTTCTCTGTGTAAGTCAGAGCAAGCAACAAGGGCCAACTCTTGGATGATTTAAGCAGAAAAACCATAGCTCACAGACTTTCTCCAGGAGAAAGCTGGAGAATCATATGTGTATTAGCTGTATATTGTCACAATAACATCACATAAACAACCATAAAGCCGCAGTAGCATATAGCAATGGATATGTATTTAGTACACAAGTTTGTGAGGTTCAGTTTATCTGCAGCTGGGCTGGGCTGAGCTCAGCTGATCTCAGCTGGACTCACTCAAGTGTCTGGGGTCAACTGTTGGTTGGCCAGGCAATTCTGTTGATTTTGGCTGAGCTAATTCATATGTCCGAGGCTCAACTGGCTGTTGGCTGATGTAGGATGGCCTCAGCTGGGATAACTTAGGGAGACTTGGCCTAGTTCCACGTGTTTTCCATCATCCAGCAGGCTAGCCTAGACATGTTCTCATGGCAATGGCAGAGAGCAACAGTGGGAGCAAGCCAATCACACAAGTGCTTTGCAAGCCTTGGCTTGTGTCATGTTTACTAACATCCCATTGACCAAAGTAAGTCAAAAGGGTGAGCCCAGTCAAAATGAGAAAGTCCAACAAGATGAGGTCCTCAAGTGAAGAATTAAGGCCATTAATGCAATCAATCTACCACACTATGTTCAGAGGTTTTTCCTGACAGGGTGGTGGGTAGCCCCAACATCATACCACGGAGCTGGTACACTGAAGGCACTGCCACTGCTGCTAATGAGCATTTGACTCCATAGTTACACGGAGAGGCCCAGGACAGGATGTGAATGTCACTGCTGCCACAGCTATTATCCCAAACTGGGAGTTGCTACCATGCTGGCACTGCCCATCAGCAGAATGGCTTCTGTTCTGCTTCTGCTTCTTCGCTTCACCAGCTCCTCGCAGTTGGAAGTCTGGAGTGGGCGCATCTTATCAGCAGAGCCTACGACATATGCCATGACTTAGTTCACAGGAAGGTTGAGAAAATAAGTAGCTGGTGTTTTCATATGTAATACTAGGAGGTGGACTCTGCTTCCCACAGAGTTTCATCGAGTGGGAAATTCTCCATATGTGGGAAAGGGATTTATATCATGAGAAGCTAAAACACCAGAACAGAACAACAATCACAAGGAAGAGAAGGAGGAGGATATCTACTAGCCTCTCATTTTCTTGACGGCCAAGCTTCTTGAAAGTGTATTCTTAGCTGGCTTTTCTCTTCGACATATTCCCTAATTCACTCCTGTAGTAATCAGCTTTTGCCACAATAATGATGCAAAATTCAGTGGCTTAACACTACAAGCATCTATTTTTGTTACGCCTCAGGCTGAAGGTTGCCTGGGGTGGGTTCCAGCCTTCAGTATGGATTTTTGTCTGCTCCACATGTCTGTTATCTTCCTTGGGCCAGTAGCTCCCCAGGGCACGCTCTTCTCTTAGTGTAGGCAGGGGAGTGGAAACACGTGATACCTCTTAAGGCAAACTGCTACTTTTGCTCACATTCCATTGGCCAGAAGTCTGGCAGGGAAATACACTCCATCTACTCTCACCCACTGTAAGAGGTAGTTAAATCATCTACTCTACTTCTACTCTTCTGGCTTCTGACCCTTACTGTTGGGGGGTCAGAATGGCTGTGCCATTACGGTCAACAATAACCCCACAATTGCCCAATCAAATAGACATTTCCCAGGCTGGGCATAGTGGTTCACATCTGTAATCCCAGCACTTTGGGAGGCCAAGGCAGAAGGATCACTTCAGCTCAGGAGTTTGAGACTAGCCTGGGCAACACAGTGAGACCCTATCTCTACAAAATAATTTTAATAATTAGCCTATATGGTGGCATGTACTGTGGTCCCAGCTTCTCAAGAGGTTCAGGCGAAAGGATTGCTTGAGCACAGGAGGTCGAAGCTGCAGTGAGCCATGGTTGTGCCACTGCACTCTAGCCTGTCCTTCCCCCCAAAAAAATTCTCAGAAGATGGAGAGACAGCCAGGTGCCAGGTCATGCAGTACCTATTAGGCATGATTAGGGCTTTGGATTTAATTCTAAGTGTAGCAGAAGCCATTTCATCATTAGATATGTGACTGACGTGGTCTTTCTATAACGCAGATCTGGTCACGTCATGTCCCTGATTAAATTGGCAATGAATGTCCCATTGCCAAGAAGAAAAGGTAACGTAAGACTTATATAGCCTTAGAAGTCTCTGATAGACCCCTGATGCAATATCTTCTGTCTTTCACACCGTTCCTTGTACTCTTTGGTCTTACCATGTAGAGCTACTTATGGTTAATTTTAGTTTGGATTCTCCAAGAAGCTGATCCTGAGACAAGGATTTGAGGGCAAGTAATTTATTTGGAGGTGACAGAAACACAAGTGGGGAAAGAGGCAGAAGTGATATAGGGGAAGGAAGGTAATCAATAAAGGGCGAACTATTAAGCCAGCTACCACAATGGACAACAGGAACTTAATCCTTTAAAGAAACTCTGAGAAACACACACCTCAGAATTATCCCCTCTAAGTGCTGAAGGAGCTTCGATGTTTATCTACTAACTCCTGAGAATCAGTAGGTAGTTGAGGGCTGCTCCCAGGAGGAGTTAACTCTCAGACATTTCCAGTATGTCATGAGTCTGAACAGCATGGTTTTCTATAGTTCTTGGGAGCTGGGGGAAGAGCCTTCAGGCAAAGAGATGCACTTAGCACAAGCAGAGGCTGAGGGATGTGGGTGAGGCACTGAGAGCATCTCCTACAGTTCCTCACACACAATTTCTCCTTGTAGACATCCATAGTTTCATGTATATTTCATCTTCCTGCCTAGGATGCTTTTTCCCACCCTCTCTACCTAGTAAACTCACATTCATACTTCAAGGCCTTCCTTAGATTCCCAAGCAGAGAGGCTCAAGCTCCACTCTGTGTTTTTTTTAGGACATATTATAGCACACACCTCCATTTTTATCACTTGCCATGCTGCTGTACTTACTAGCCGGACTCCTCTACCAGATTATACAGTACAATAATCTAGTAGAGGCTAGATTATCCTCTAGGACAGGGGCTGTATGTTTATAGTTCTTTATATAGTTTAGTGACAGGAATATAGTAGATACATAAAAGCTAGTGAGATAGAAATGTGGCAATGTTCTGGTGCAGTGCTGCATTGAACTGAGGTCAACTTGAGGCAAAATCATAATTTTTTTTTTTGCTCCTTTCTCACCTTCATGGCATTCCCCTCCCTTCACTCACCCAATACCTTGCTCTTCCTTCTCCCTAACATAATATCAAAATCCATTTCTGGATACTTCTCTTACATTAAATGAGCATAAAAAATAGGAAACTTGGGTTGCTATTCATCTGCTGCTGGCTAGCTTGAGGGTCCTCGGGCAATCCTCTTCTCTTTGAGTTTCAGTCTTCTCATCTGTAAAATGATTTCAATGTTCGTGCCAATAATTAGGGGTTTCTTCAAGAATATCTCTATAAGGATGGCTTATAAGGAACTGCCAACAGTGGTTGCCTCTAGGAAGCAGAAATAGGTGGCAATGGGCAAAAGTTGTGAGGGAGATCAACTTTTTCTTTATATCCTGCACTAGCTCCCTAGGACTTCTGCAGCAAATACCGCAAACAAAGTGGCATAAAACAACAGAAATTTTTTTTAAGGTTCTGGAGGCTGGAAGTCCCAAATCAAGTAAACTCATGCTTCAAAGTCTCTGGCAGAGAATCCTTTCCTCCCCTTCTGGGTTCTGGGGGCTCCAGGCATTCCTTGGTTTATGGCTGCCTCACTCCAGTCTGCCTCTGGTCACATTGCCTCATTCTCTTCTGTCTGTTTCTTCTCTCATAAAAGAACACTTGTCATTGGATTTAAGATCCAACCAAGCAATACAAGATGATCTCATCTTAAAATCTTTAACTTATTCTTTATAAGGACCCTTTTTCTGAATAAGATAACATCCGCAGGTTCCAGGGATTTTAATGTATACATACATATCTTTTTGGGGGCCACAATTCAGCCTATCCAGTTGTACATTTTTATGATAATATTGCTTTTCTTTTCTTTTTTCTTTTTTTGAGACAGAGTCTCACTCTGTTGCCCAGGATGGAGTGCAGTGGCACTATCTCAGTTTGCTGCAACCTCCACCTCCCGGGTTCAAGTGATTCACCCACCTCAGCCTCCTGAGTAGCTAGGACCACAGGCTAACTTTTTTGTATTTCAGTAGAGACAGGGTTTCACCATGTTTGCCAGGCTGCTCTCGAACTCCTGACCTCAAGTGATCTACCTGCCTCAGCCTCCCAAAGTGCTGGGATTACAGGTGTGATTCCTGGGCCCAGTGGAGGGAAGATTTCTATGTGACTGAACAGAGACTAAGATTTCCACTTTTCTGCTTCCTGTTCAACCAAATTTTGTCCTTCCCTTAGGATCTGACTTTGAGCCACCTTTTCCCTCCAACTTTTATTTACTGTTGAAACCATGTTATAGAAAATAAAAATGGAACTCTCATCCCATGTGGTTGGAAGTGTAAAGTAGTATGACCACTTTGAAAAACAGTTGGGCAGTATTTTGCAAAGTTGAACTTATGCACACACTCCAGACCAACAATTCCACTTTCATGTCAACATCCTAGAGAAACATTTCTAGTTGTTCACTTATCCGCAACATACAGGTAAGAAAGTTTGTAGCAGCAGAATTCATAGTGGCACAGAATATGAAACTACCAAATGTCCATCAGTAGTAGCATAGATAAAATGTGGTATTTATAAAATGGACCATTACAACCGTGAAAATGAGTGAACTATAGCTATACTCATCAACGTGGGTAAATATCAAAATCATACTATTCTCTAAATGAAGCAGGCAACAGAAGAATAGATGTATACAATATTAATAGTATGTTACTTAAGGTTACAAACATAGGTAGAAAATATAAAAACAAGGGAAAGATTAACACAAGATTCTGCACAGTGGTTACATCTGAAAGAAAGAGAAAAGGGGAACGACCACAGGAAGGGACCCCCCAAGTGGCTTCTAAGGTATTGGTAATATCCTGTTGTATAGCATGGGGAGTGGGTACACGAGCGCGAATGTTATTCATCAAACTGTGCATATTAGTTTTATACATTCTTTTGTGTGTCTGATGTATTTAACATCCCATGAGAAAATTCTATTATAGGTGAGGACATGGAGCAATGGAAACTCACACTCATTGCTGTGAGGATAAGTTGGAAAAGTCATTTTGGAGACTATTTTGCAGTATCTAGTAAAGTGGAAATCGTACATGTTCTGTGACCTAGCAATGCCTTTCCTAGATATTCCTAGGTACTGTACCTTAAAGCAGTGCTTTTCAAACATGCTGATCATAGCCTCTTATTGAGAAATACATTTTACATCACAACCAAGCATTTCTCTTTCTTTCAGGCACGTGCATGCGTGCACACACACACAAATGTAAAAAGGCTGGGAAAAATGTTTGCAAAACAATGCCTATCCCTATTACATGCAGCATATTCTGATATGTTCTATTTCTGTCTATTCTGTTTCATTAAAGGTCTCAACCTTTAGGTTTAATTTAACTCATTAGTAGTTAATGCTTTGGAATGTTTGTGTCCCCTCAAAATTGGATTTAGATGCATATATTGAAACTAATCATCAATGTGATGGTATTAGGTGGTGGGGTATTTGGGAGGTGGTGATGGTAGATTACTGCCCTTTTAAAAGAGGCTCCAAAGAGCTGCTTGGCCCTTTTCACCATGTGGTGACACAGCCAGCAGGTGCCATCTATGAACCAGGAAATGGGGCCTCACCAGACACCAAACCTGTTGCCATCTTGGTCTTGTACTTCCTGCCCTCCAGAACTGTGAGAAATAAATTCCTGCTGTTTATAAGCTACCCAATCTATGATATTGTTGTTTTTATTTTTTATGTCAGACAGGTAATATGCCTACATCTTAACAAGGTTTGAGGGAGGTACATCTCACACATGGGCATAAACATTCACTCATCTCGCTTGCAAACTGCAAAAGGACTGATCTGTGATATTTCGTTATAGCCTGAATGGACTAATAGAATTGAGAAACCATAATTTGAGAAAACTGCACTAGAGAAAATTTTCCACGAGATAATTTATAAAAGAATGTTAACTGAGCAGTGCTCAGAATAAAAATAACTGGAAATGAGAATTGAGGAAGAGTCACATAATGGAACGATATATTGCAGTTAAGATGAGTAAACTAGAGCTCAATGTATTAACAGAATGTTGAGTAAAAAAGCCAGTTGCTGAAGCATATGTACAGTATGATGCTATTTATAAAGTTGCAAAACATGGAAAACATGTTGTTTATGGATACACACATATGTAATAAAAATCTAAAACACGCATGGGAACGCTGAACATGTAACTCAGGATTGTGGTTTCCACTGGAGAGAGGGAGTGGAACTGGATCAGAGAGAAACAAAACAGAACTTTAATTATATTTTAAGGTTTTTTTGTTTCTTAATCTTTTTCTTATTTGTTCCTTATTATTTATTGCAGGAGATGGCAAACTACCAATTACGGGCCAAATCTGGTATGCTATTTTTATGTGATCTATGAGATAAAAATGGTTTTTACATTTTTTAATTGTTGAAAAACTTGAAAGAAGAATAATATTTCATGATATGTAACAGAAAGTTCAAATTTCTTTTCTTTCTTTTTTTTTTTTTTTTTTTTTTGAGACGGAGTTTCACTCTTGTTGCCCAGGCTGGAGTGCAATGCCGCGATCTCTGCTCACCGCAACCTCCGCCTCCTGGGTTCAGGCAATTCTCCTGCCTCAGCCTCCTAAGTAGCTGGGATTACAGGCACGTGCCACCACGCCCAGCTAGTATTTTGTATTTTTAGTAGAGACGGGGTTTCACCATGTTGACCAGGATGGTCTCGATTTCTCGACCTCGTGATCCACCCGCCTCGGCCTCCCAAAGTGCTGGGATTACAGGCTTGAGCCACTGCGCCCGGCCCGAAAGTTCAAATTTCAATGTGGATAAATAAAGTTTTATCAGAACACAGCTCCAAGAGCTTATTTATTGTCTGTGGTTGCTTTCACACTGCAATGGCAGAGATAAATAGCTGCCACGCAGACCATATGGCTGGTAAAGCCTAAAAATATCTACAATCCTGCCCTTGTTAGAAGCTTATGAACCCCTGGTTGACATATATACATATATGTATACATACATATACGTGTTGACATATGTGTGTATATACATACACACATGTGTGAGGGTCTGTGTGTGCGTGTGTGTATTTTTTTTTTTTTTGAGACAGTGTCTCACTCTGTCACCCAGGCTGGAGTACAGTGACACAGTCTCAGCTCACTGCAACCCCCACCTCCGGGTCTCAAGCGATCCTCCCACCTCAACCTTCCAAGTAGCGGGGACCACAGGTGTGTGCCACCACACTCCGCTAATTTTTTTGTATTTTTGGTAGAGATGGAGTTTGTGATGTTGCCCAGGCTGGTCTTGAATTTCTGAGCTCAAGTGATCCACCCGCCTCAGCCTCCCAAAGTGCTGGGATTACAGGCATGAGTCACCGTGCCCAGCTATATTTTATGAAATTAAAACTTATGGTAACATTAAAGAAAAGTTCCAGAAGGACCAAAATGTATAATTCTACCCTCTACCAAAATTCGCTTAATTTTTCCATGTTTTCTTCCCATCTTTGACAAAACCTATATATTCTTTTTTTTTTTTTTTGAGATGGAGTTTCACTCTTGTTACCCAGGCTGGAGTGCAATGGCGCGATCTCGGCTCACCACAACCTCCGCCTCCTGGGTTCAAGCAATTCTCCTGTCTCAGCCTCCTGAGTAGCTGGGATTACAGGCACGTGCCACCATGCCCAGCTAATTTTTTGTATTTTTAGCAGAGACGGGGTTTCACCATGCTGACCAGGATGGTCTTGATCTCTCGACCTTGTGATCCACCCACCTCGGCCTCCCAAAGTGCTGGGATTACAGGCTTGAGCCACCGTGCCCGGCAGAACCTATACATTCTTATTGAAGTCATGCAAAGATATTTTATATTCTACTTTTTCCCTGCTGTACATCATTTCCTACACCTTTTTGATGTACTATGTAACATTCAAACTTGCCCTCTTTAATGGTATAACATGGTTCAAGTTTATAACTGCACACCATAATGTATGTAATTGCCTTCTCATGTTTAAATCTTCATATTCTTTTCATTTTCCCCTGTTTATTATTGGTTGCAAGACAAGGAATATCTCTGTACACAGAGATTTTCCCCTTTCTTCTTGCCAGCCATGGTGACTTCTTTTCTTAGAATAAATTCTTAGGAATGAAATACCTAGGCTGGGCGTGGTGGCTCATGCCTGTAATCCAAGCACTTTGGAGGCCAAGGTGGGCAGATCACCTGAGGTCGGGAGTTCAAGACCAGCCCAACCAACATGGTGAAACCCCGTCTTAAAAAAAAAAAAAAAAGAAAAGAAAAAGGAAAAAAGGAATGAAATACCTAGTTTTCCCTCCCCACCCCCAAATTCTGAAAACTCTTTCTTCCTCTCTTTATTACTATAACCTCTTGCCTTTTCAGTCTTTTTGCTTATCCCTTTGCCTTCTCTAATATAACTGATCTCTGCCACTGGCTCTTAGAGTGGTTGTTTAGATACTGTAAAGTTCTCCTGCTCTTAAATCCCAGCTTGACCTCACTGTCTCTTAGGTGGTCCAGCACTGCACAGTGCATTGTGAAGGCTGCTCCTTGCTCTAATTTCTTAACCCTTCCCCTTGTTAAGTGTCTACTTCCTTCCTTCCATTCCACTTCTTTGCTAAGGTTAAAGTCTGCCAGTGATCTCTCTGTAAGTCCAAAGGCTTTTTTCTCTATTTTTATCTTTCCACCAGAGCTCCTGTCCTGAAGTGACTTTCCTCCTATCGTTCCTCAGGCCTTTCTCTTTCCTTTCCTGTCCCTACATAAGGATTATCTCTTTCATAACACTTTCTCTAAGGGTTGGGATATGCCTACCTCTTTCAAGTCCACAGTCAACCCAGGAATATCTCATCCCTTAACAAAACTTTGCCCCATTCTAAGTAGTTTAACCCCCTTTTGAATGAAGATGAAGTTGAGCGGGGAAAAGTAAAAACTTGCAGGCAAACAACATTGAGAAGCCTCTACTTAAACAGTTTCAAAAGAAACTCTTGAGATAAATTCAACCATCACAGGCCATACTATACTAATAACAGAAGATCTACAAAGTGATGTCCGTGGCATAGCAGCATCAGCGTCACCTGGGAGCTTGTTAGAAACGCTCAATTGTAGGCTCCACCTCAGATCTACTGAATCAGAATCTAGGTTTTTAATATAATCCTCAGTGATTCCCATGTGCAATGTAGTATAGGAAGCAATGGTCTAGTGGACCAGTGAATACCTGCCAAGAAGGACCTCCATCAGAAGGCCTCCAAGGACCCCTTGGGAACCTCAAACCAATGATTTACACCTCTTTTTTTTTTTTTTTTTTGAGATGGAGTTTCGCTCTTGTTAGCCAGGCTGGAGTGCAATGGCGCGATCTCGGCTCACCGCAACCTCCACCTCCTGGGTTCAGGCAATTCTCCTGCCTCAGCCTCCTGAGTAGCTGGGATTACAGGCACACGCCACCATGCCCAGCTAATTTTTTGTATTTTTAGTAGAGACAGGGTTTCACCACGTTGACCAGGATGGTCTCGATCTCTTGACCTCATGATCCGCCCGCCTCGGCCTCCCAAAGTGCTGGGATTACAGGCTTGAGCCACCACGCCCGGCCTTGATTTATACCTCTTGCTGGGCGAGGATGGCTGCCATAGCTATCAGCCCTCTGATGACAGCTACCAACCAATCTCATGAATAGGTGGGGGGCCTCCCTCCCTCATCATTCTAGGTACAGGCACATTCCTTTGAAGCTGCAAAAGAGTTTGAAGAATACAATCATTCTCAGAGAAGAAGACTGTTCTTCAACCGAGAGTGTAGGCAAGGATATAGAATCACTGGTAAAGTGGACACATCCTACTAGGGGTTAGGAAACACTGTTTCCATCATTTTTCCTAACAAAAAATATGTGAACAACATAGAACTGAAAGACAAGAAATATTTATATTTTTCATTCTTTCACTCAGTAAATATTTAATGGGGCCAGGCGCAGTGGCTCATGCCTGTAATCCCAGCACTTTGGGAGGCCCAGGTGGGCAGCTCATCCGAGGTCAGGAGTTCGAAACCAGCCTGACCAACATGGAGAAACCCCATCTCTACTAAAAATACAAAACTAGCTGGGTATGGTGGCGTATGCCTGTAATCCCAGCTACTTAGGAGGCTGAGGCAGGAGAATCACTGGAACCCAGGAGGTGGAGGTTGAGGTGAGCAAATCTTGTGCCATTGCACTCTAACTTGGGCAACAAGAGTGAAACTCCGTCTCAAAAAAAAAAAATTATTAAGCACTCATTATGTGCCAAACGTTATTCTAGGTGCTGGGGATACAGCAAGGAACAAAGCAAAGTCCCAGCCTTGGTGGAGTTCACATTTTAGGGCACCCAGGCATATTTTCCCAATATGCCAGTTCCCAACCTTTTTGGCACCCAGGACCAGTTTCATGGAAGACAACTCTTCCATGAAAATTTTGGGGGAAGGGGGTTTCAGGATGAAACTGTTCCACTTCAAATAATCAGACATTAGATTCTCATCAGGAGTGCACAACCTAGATCCTGTGTATGAGCAGTTCACAATACGGTTCACACTCCTACGAGAATCTAATGCTGCTGCTGATCTGACAGGGGACGGAGCTCTGGGGGTAATGATTGCAAGCCCACCAGCCGCTCACCTCCTGCTGTGCAGCCTGGCTCCTAACAGGACACAGACAGGGGACTTCTATTTTAGGGGATAGAGATGGACAGCAAACAAGTATATAATATGGCCTGTAGTGATAGCCCTTTTACGTAAAAATAGAGCCAGGCACAATGGCTCATGCCTGTAATCCCAGCATTTTGGGAGGCTGAAGAGGAAGGATCATTTGAGCCCAGGAGTTCGGGACTAGCCTGGGCAACATGGGGAGACTCTGTCTCCACAAATAATCAAAAGATTAGTTGGTGCGGTGGTGTGTGCTGTGGTCCCAGCTACTTGGGAGGCTGAAGTAGGAGGACTGCTTGAGCTCCGGAGGTCAAGGCTTCAGTGAGCCGTGATCATGTCACTTTATTCCAGGCTGGGCAACGGACTGTGACCTTGTCGCAATAAATTAAAGAAAGAAAGAAAAAGAAAAATAGAGCAGTGTAGCCACTATTTAAGATGGGTGATTAGGGAAGGTCTCTCCAAGATATAGACAGTTGGGTATAGGTGTGAAATGGGAAAGCAAGGCATTTAGGGGAAGAGAAGTCCAAGCAGAGGAAATGGCTAATGCAAAGGCCTGGAAGTAGAAACATGTTTAGCGTGTTCGAGGAACAGCGGAAAGAACAATGGGCATGGTTGGAGCAGATTAAGTAAGGAAGACAGTGTAATGAGATGTGACTGGAGAGGTGAGTGGAACCAAGTCATGTAGCGTCTTTAAGGAGCTTGGATTTTATGCCAAGTACAATGGAAACCATTGCAAGGTTTTGAGCAGAGGAGTGACATGATACGGTCTGTTTCTGGGCTGGATGCAATGACGTTACCTGCAATACTAGCACTCTGGGAGGCCAAGGCTGGCAGATTGCTTGAGCTCAGGAGTACAAGACCAGCCTGAGCAACATGGTGAAACCTCATCTCTACAAAAACACAAAAAATTGGTTGGGCATCCTGCTGTGCACCTGTAGTCCCAGCTACTCAGGAGGCTAATGTGGGAGGATTGCTTGAGCACAGGAGGTAAATGTTGTAGTGAGCTGAGATCGTGCCACTGCACTGCAGCTTGGGTGACAGAGCAAGACCCAGTCTCAAAAAATAAAAATAAAAAAGGCAGGGAGCCAAATAGCAGGCTGCTGTAAGCGGGTGTGTTGGTTGGTTAAGATTAGAGTGGTCAAGTGGTAGTGGTGGTGAAAAAGGTTCCCACAATCTCAGTTTCCCTAGCAAATACTATTTTAAAAGCCATCACCAGGTAACTGATGTGAATTAAAAAAAAAAAATCTTAGAGGGGAAACAGATACAGAAAACTAAGTGTAGAAATAATGGGCTTCTTCTCTGGGTTGAGCGCTGCTAACAACATCCCCTGGGAATCAGTGTTATTTAACATTTCATAAAAGATTAAGAAAAAGGAATACTTTGAGATAGTTCTAGGTACACAAATTATACTTTCCTTTCCACATAGTAAAATGTCAAATCAATAGGGAGCATCTTATGGAACATCTCTAAAGCCATGTGCATAAGCTGGAAAGTGGCAGGTATCTTGTCACATGGATGAGTGTATGGCAGCTCACATAGGGGAAAACAATTCAGAGGATACCTTTAAGATGATGAACTCTGAACTGCCAGTTGCCACCAAGATAAGGAATCTAGAAGTTGTTTTAGATTTTTACTTCAAGACATCAACTCTTCTAAAGCCCAAACAGCCAGCAAAAGTTCTGGCTGTCCAGAATAAAGACAAAACATCCACCTTAACAAAGCCTTAGTACATTCCTCTTTGGGCTTTTTGTGCAGTTAAGAAAAAGAAGTGCCAGAGAAAGGTAGGTAAAATGATTAAAAGAATAGAGGGGTGGCTGGGCGCAGTGGCTCATGCCTGTAATCCCAGCACTTTGGAAGGCCAAGGTGGGTGAATCACAAGGTCAGGAGTTCAAGACCATCCTGGCCAACAGAGTGAAAGCCCATCTCTACTAAAAATACAAAAATTAGCTAGGTATGGTAGTGCATGCCTATAATCCCAGCTACTTGGAAGGCTGAGACAGGAGAATAGTTCAAACCAGGGAGTTGGAGGTTGCACTCCAGCCTGGGCGACAGAGCAAGATTCAGTCTCAAAAAAAGAAAAGAAAAGAAAAAAAGAATAGAGGGGTTTCCCCTCCCCTGTCCTGGGTTAAATGGCCATAAAGAAGACAAGATGAATGTGTATAAAAGCATTAAAGATTCAGAGAGAGTAAAAATAACTCTTTTCATAGAATCCTATAATTCTAAAATCTGGGGACAGAAGAAGCTTGAAAATGGGAGTAATGGGGCCAGGTGCAGTGGCTCACGCCTGTAATCCCAGCACTTTGGGAGGCTGAGGCGGGCAGATCACCAGGTCAGGACATTGAGACCATCCTGGTAACATGGTGAAACCCTGTCTCTACTAAAATATGAAAAATTAGCCAGGCGTGGTGGCTGGCACCTGTAGTCCCAGCTACTCTGGAGGCTGAGGCAGAAGAATAGCTTGAACCGGGGAGGCAGAGGTTGTAGTGAGTTGAGATCACGCCCCTGCACTCCAGCCGGGCGACAGAGTGAGACTCCGTCAAGAAAAAAGAGAAGAAAGGAAGGAAGAAAGGAAGGAAGGAAGAAGGAAGGAAGGAAGGAAGGAAAAAAAGAAAGAAAGAAAGGAGGGTAATGAAGAAACAGTCACTGGAGGACATATAAAGAAGGTCCTTCTTTGGCTGGGGCCAGGGGTCAGGTCTTTAAGCATTCTCCAGTGTGTGGAAGGACATGGCGTCGGGTCTTCAAGTATTCTCCAATATGTGGACGTACATGTGGTAGCTGCGAATGGGGGGTGAGTGAGGGCGTGGGGGACACCTCAACAGTCCTTCAATGGGACAAAACCCACTCTAGACTGGTGCCTACTTTCTCTCTGTCCCCAAATCACCACGGAATACAAACATAAAAACTCAAAAACAGCAAAAAACACCGACAAGATATTCAAAATGCTAATATTAAGTCTCATTGTCTGTGAAAATTCGATTGAAAATAAATCCAAGAGTGCAAGATTTATAATAGATTAACAAGGGAAATTAAGGATATTGGTGGGGCCGGGAGGAGACGCATCGTTAACTTTTTGATTCACACGATGGAGCTATACTGTGTCCTTCAAAGAAATGGTACTTGGTAAGCTGAGTTGGACGGCTATCATAAACCATTTCCTATACACTGTTAGCATAGTCAGAAAGTGAGAGTTATGGATTGACATCGGGATTAGATCATTTGAATTTTTCACCCACAGCACAAATCCTTCCATCGTTTTCAATAAACAGAGCGACAGGGAGACTCTGATGAACCGTTGCTCACGTGTTGAACAGTTAGCAACCCCGGGCTATCGGATCCCTGATGACCTTCCTTCAGAAAAACGAACGGACATCTCAACGGAACGAGGAAGGGGAGGGTAATATCACTGAGTTGAGAGATGATAAAAATGGACCACAATCAACACAGGGGCCCTTACTTTTAGGTTAAAGATTTCTATATACAAATACATATTATGCTCGCCCTTGCCAAAAGATATTAGACTCAGGAAATTCATTCTTCACGAAGAAAATAATCCCCTCTCTTCCATTCCTCCTTAGGTCCCTTACTTTACCTGCTTCTTTCCTCTCGAGGGTAGGAACTTTGAGCCCCGCCTCTCTGCCTCTCCAAGCTCCTCCTTCCCCGTCCACCTGTGTGCCCTGCCCCTGACGTTACCCGTTGGCTTCAGCGGCTTGCAGGATTCCGGCTCCCGATTGGTCGGCCCGTCCACGGCCTGCGCAGCCCACCAATGGCAGCGGCGCTGGGTGGAGGGGTGCCCACATCCAAGATGGCGTCCCCAGGCGCTGAGAGTGGGTGACCGGCGGCGGGGAAGCGGCCTGGGTTGGCCCTCAGATTGCGGGGTCTGGGGGCATCTCTCCAGGCAGCGCCCCTGGCCCGCCTACAAGGCCTTCCCCCGGCCAGAGCAATGGCCGCTGAGAACAGCAAGCAGTTTTGGAAGAGGAGCGCTAAGCTGCCGGGGAGGTGAGCCCAGGACGCTGAGAGGGAAAGGGGATTGGACCAAACCCTTCCAGATCCTAATCCCTAATCCCGCGGGCCTGGGGCGCCACCGAGGCCGGAAGACTGGTTTGGGGAAGCCGGGCTGGGGAAACTGGGGCTGCCTAGTGGTGGCAAGGCAGCTGTCAGGCAGAGGAGCGAACAGCGAGCTTTGGGGACGGCTGGATGTGGGTGTAGACTGGGGGCTGGGGGCGGAGGTTTCAGGAGGGGTGACCTCAGCTGGAAGGTGGCGGAAGATTGGGCGTAACCCGCAGTGGAGTTGGGTAAGAAGTCAGTGTCGGCCCTGGTGTCGGAGGTTCATCCCCAGAGCTGCTTCCCACTCTAATCAGAACTCCCTCTCAGGGGTCTCCACCACGCACAGGTGGTTGCTCGCTTGAGGATGGCCCCTTCCCTTGCTCCCCTAGCTGGACACTTACCCGAAGGGTTCTGGTGGGAGTTTGTGGCCGCTTGCCGAGAGGGTTAGGCAAGAAAAGTGAGGACAATTCTCAAGCCCGACCTTACTTTATCTTGAGTTGGCCCTTTCCCACTAGGAATTAATACGAGGCGACCACAGAATCAGGGTTATTCCTTTGGCATTTTCTAAGGAATTGTCCAACCCCAAGTGACTTCTTCCTTCCTTGCATTGTAATGCTCTTCTTGTGCAAATGCACTAAATTCTTTTATTCTACAGTTGTTTAGCTGGAGAGCAGACCTCCTAAGACTACCCCCCACCCTCTTTTTGGTGTATGAGACTTTTAGCAAATTACTCATCCATCAATCTTGGTTTACTGTTTCAGTTTATTTTGGGGAGAGTCCTGAGAAGTATAAGGAAGAGTGTGTATTTCAGTCGTGAATTTAAGATTTCTGCCAGCCACAGTCTACTTGATGATGAAATTCATGTTTGGTTGTGCCCCATGTGCTACCTTTTCTAGTGGATTCAGGTTTTTTCCTTCTGAGATAATCTTTTGAACTCGTGATTTTTTTTTTTGAGACGGAGTCTCTCTGTTGCCCAGGCTGGAGTGCTCAAGCGATTCTCCTGCCTCAGCCTCCTGAATTGCTGGGACTACAGGTGCACACCACCACGCCTGGCCTATTTTTGTATTTTTAGTAGAGGCGAGGTTTCACCGTATTGGCCAGGCTAGTCTCGAACTCCTGACCTCGTGATCCACCCACCTCAGTCTCCCAAAGTGCTGGGATTACAGATGTGGGCCACTGTGTCCAGCCAACTTTACTTATTTATTTATTTATTTATTTATTTTTTAAGCAAGAGAGAAATGAGGGTCAATAGTGGCTAGATAAGAGCCTTAATTTTTTTTTTTTTTTTTTTTTTTTTTTTTTTTTTTTTAATGAAATAAGAGACAAGGTCTCACTCACAGTGTTGCCAGGGCTAGTCTCTAACTCCTGGCCTCAAGTGATCCTCTTACCTTGGCCTCTCAAAGTGTTGGGATTTCAGGCGTTAGCCACCATGCCCCAGCAAGTCTTATTTTATTAAGGGTCCTATTTAGGACATATGGAGAATAGGGTGGAAATCAGCTTTTAGTAATATTTATTAAACTAATAGGAATGCAAAGATAACTTCAGATTAAAGTGCTGTGGATTTACAGTGTTAATATTACTGTTAAAGATGTTCTGTGTCTTTAGGTAAGCACCACTTCCTGCCAGCTGATTTGTTTTCCTTCCTGGTCTAGTGAGCTCTCTAGTTGTGCTGACTGCTATTCTCTGGGATTTTCCATAGTGAGATCATTAAGTTTTGACATCCTAAGATTATAATCAGAATCCATAGGAAAACTGTTGTACCAGGAAGCAGTGTAAGAGATGTGTGACATGGCATGGCCTTCTCTGCCTTCTGACTGGTGTTTGCTATTAACAGTCTTTTCCCCCCGTATCTCCTGTGTTTGACTAGAACAGTCAACTTTTTTTAAAGTACTACTTTTCTGAGATAGGAAGAGAAGTCTTTTCAGTTTCCTCAAGTTTCTGGATTCCCTTTTCATTTTGAAGAATATAGAGAAATTGAGAGAGGGCCGGGAACAATGTCTCACGCCTGTAATCCCAGCACTTTAGGAGGCTGAGGTGAGCAAATCATGAGGTCAGGAGTTTGAGACCATCCTAGCCAACATAGTGAAACCCCGTCTCTACTAAAAATACAAAAATTAGCTGGGTGTGGTGGCGCTGTAGCCCCACCTACTCGGGAGGCTGAGGCAGGAGAATCGCTTGAACTTGGGAGGTGGACGTTGCAGTGAGCCGAGATCATGCCACTGCACTCCAGCCTGGTGACAAAGGGAGACTGTGTCTCTAAATAGATAAATAGGCGACAAAGCAAGACTCCGTCTCTAAATAAATAAATAAGTACATAGAAATAGAGAACTCTTGCCGGATGCGGTGGCTCATGCCTATAATCCCCGCACTTTGGGAGGCAGAGGCGGGCAGATCACGAGGTCAAGAGATCAAGACCATCCTGGCCAACATGGTGAAACCCCAGCTCTACTAAAAATACAAAAATTAGCTGGATGTGGTGGTGTGCACCTGTAGTCCCAGCTACTTGGGAGGCTGAGGCAGGAGAATTGCTTGAACCCGGGAAGCGGAGGTTGCAGTGAGCCGAGATCCCGCCACTGCACTCCAGCCTGGCGCCTGGCAACAGAGCAAGACTCTGTCTCAAAAAAAAAAAAAAAAAGAAAGAAAGAAAGAAAGAAAGAGAGAACTTTTGAGTTCAGAAAGACTTGGGTTACTATTTGGACTCTTGTGTGTGTGACCAAGACAAATAATCTTTCTAGGCTTCAGTTTCCCTAGGAAATGAGAAATAAAAATACTTTCTCCAGAGTTACTGTGGGGACTAACTGAAATACCCTATTTGTAAAGAACCTAGGGCAGATTTATTTAGCCCATTGTAGTTGCTCAAAAAACAGTAGCTATTAATATTATTGTCATTAATAGAGCAAGTAAACATTTAAAAGCATGTTTCTCAGATCCTTATCCCAGCTTGTTGTCTTCGTTAAGGATTAAAATATTGTTACAATTCATAATAGTTTGGTAAAGTTAAATATTGTTCAGCTGTGTGCTTCTAGCAGTGAAGCCCACGAGCCACTGGTCATAGGAAAAAACTAAGGTTTTTTTCTTTCTTTGTTTGTTTGTTTTTGTTTTTGTTTTGAGACGGAGTTTTGCTCTTATTGTTCGGGCTGGAGTGCAATGGCGCGATCTCGGCTCACGGCAACCTCCACCTCCCGGGTTCAAGCGATTGTCCTGCCTCAGCCTCCCAAGCAGCTGGGACTACAGGCATGTGCCACCACGCCCGGCTAATTTTGTATTTTTAGTAGAGGCAGGGTTTCTCCATGTTGGCCAGGCTGGTCTCCAACTCCCAACCTCAGGTGATCCACCCACCTCTGCCTCCCAAAGTGCTGGGATTACAGGCATGAACCACCATGCCCCGCCCAAAACTAAGGTTCTTTTAGATAGAAAGGTACTTTGATTTAAAGAAAATGTTAGGACATTTTCTCAAGAATAGAACTTTTGCATCTGTACTTTCAGTTTTAGAGAAGAAAAACTTTCTCCCGGGTGGGGAGATGACACAAATGACTGTACTAGATGCTTTGCAACTTGGAAATGAAACTAGTTTACTCTTCTTTGCCAATTGAAAGGTGAAAGATCAAAGTGATGACAGGTTTCTTTCAGTTTGTCTGATCACGATCCAGCAACCTTAGTGACACCAAATAGAACTTTTATTAAATAAAATAACAAGTTGAAAATGAATGAAACATTCTTTTTAAAAATAACAGCGTTATTGAGATATAATTCACATACCATAAAATTTACGCTTTTAAAGTGTACATTTCAGTAGTATTTAGTATATTCATTCATAGTACAGATGGTTTTGTACAACCATCACCACTAATTTCAGAACATTTTCATCACCCCAAAAAGAAACTACATGCCTGTTTGCAGTCACACCCCATCCACCCCACTCCAGACCCTGGTAACTTTAATCTACTTTCTGTTTCTGTGGATTTACCTCTTTTGGATATCTTATATAAATGGAGTAATATGATGTGAGGTCTTTTGTGGCTAGCTTCTTTTTTAAGCACAGTGATTTCAGGCTTGTCCATGTTGTGGCATGTATCAGTACTTCATGACATTGTATGGCTGAATAATATTCCATAGGGTAGATACACATTTTGTTCATTCATCAGTTGATGAACATTTGAATTGTTTTTGCCTTTTGGTTATTGTGAATAATGCTTTTATGAACATTTATGCACAGGTTTTTGTATGGTTATATATTTTCTATTCTTCTGTGGATAAATAGGAATGGAATTGCTGGGTCATGTGGTAACTTGGTGGAACTAAACATCTTTTTAAGTTCTCTCAGTTATTCACATAAGCCCCATGCATTTAGCACATCAAATGGTCATTGTATTGATGCCTAGGAGATAAGAGGCAATCTGTACCATTGTGGTTAAGAATGCAGGCTTTGGTGGGCAGGGTACCTCACACTTGTAATCCCAGAACTTTAGGAGGCTGAGGCTGGTGGATCATTTGAGGCCAGGAATTCGAGCCCAGCCTGGCCAACATAGTGAAACCCCCATCTATAATAAAATACAAATTAGCTGAGTGTGGTGGTGTGTGCCTGTAATCCGAGCTACTCAGGAGACTGACATATGAGAATCGCTTGAACCTGGGAGGCAGGAATTGTGTGAGCCAAGACTGAGTCACTATGCTCCAGCCTGGGCAACAGAGCGAGATTCCCATCTCCAAAAAAAAAAAAAAAAAAAAAAATATGGGCTCTGAAATCTGACTCCCTAGGTTCAAATCCCAGCTCTGCTTTCTAGCTATGTGATCTTGTAGAATTTAATTAACCTCTTAATGCCTCAGTCTTCTCATCTGTAAAATAGGGACAGAGTATCTGCCCCAGGGGGCTGTTATGAGGATTAAATGAGATAATACTTAAAAATTGGTTAGGAAGTACACGATAATATTACCTATTATAAGAATGATAATTCCAATGCTAGTAGCTATCATTTTTGTTTTCTCTCCTTGCTTTAGTTTTTGAAACTGGAATTGAAAAGCTTTGATCTGGCTGGATGTGGTGGCTCACACCTGTAATCCCAGCACTTTGCGAGGCCGAGGCGGGCAGATCATTTGAGGTGAAGAGTTCGAGACCAGCCTGGCCAACATGGTAAAACTCTGTCTCTACTAAACATACAAAATAAATTAGCTGGGCCATGGTGATGCATGCCTGTAATCCCAGCTACTAGGGAGGCTAAGGCAGGAGAATTGCTTGAACCCGGGAGGTGGAGGTTACAGTGAGCCAAGACCATGCCACTGCACTCCAGCCTGGCAACAGAATGAGACTCAGTCTTTAAAAAAATTTAAAAAAAGCTGTGATCACTGTGTATATGTCTAGAGCCTGGGCACAGGAGAAAAAAACAGGGTCTCACTCTGTTGCCCAGGCTGGAGTGCAGTGGCATGATCTTGGCTCACCGCAGCCTCTGCCTCCCAGGTTCAAGCAATTCTCCTGCCTCAGCCTTCTGAGTAGTTGGGATTACAGGCACACACCGCCATGCCCAGCTAATTTTTAGTAGAGAAGGGGTTTCACCATGTTGGCCAGGCTAGTCTTGAACTCCTGACCTCAAGTGAGCCGCCCACCTCAGCCTCCCAAAGTTCTGAGATTATAGGCGTGAGCCACTGTGCCTGGCCCTGGCTGATTTTTGTATTTTTTGTAGAGACAGGTCTTGCCATGTTGCCCAGGCTGGTCTTGAACTCCGGGCTCAAGCAGTCTGCCCACTTCAGCCTCCCAAAGTGTTGGGATTACAGGCGTGAGCCTCTGAGTCTGGCCAAAATCCAAATTATTTGTGTCTTTCAGGCCCTTCAATGTTGGAAAGAGAGGTCAAGTTAAGGACTTGAACCCAATCCTAAAATCATAATGAATCTGATACTCCTATCACTTAGTGTCACAGCCTTTGTGGGCAGGTATGTTACAACCTGTTCTTGGCTTAGAGATGTTTTACTGGTAGAGTGAGTGACTGGAAGATACTAAATTATCATTGAAACAGCATAGATCGCCTGTTCTGGAAGACTTCTGTGGAGTGAGTGTGTGAACCTAGATCCGCTGCCAACACGTTTGGCATTTAAATTTGATGGGTCTTTTCCCATATTTGCACTAGCTCTTTTATCAGTGGTAAATGAACAGCTGTTGGTTTTTCCTACCAAGATATTTGCACTGTTCCAACAAGGCAAAACAGCTATGCCAGTACATTCTATGGCGTTGGTTTTATTAAAGAGAGTGATGGAGGTTAACTAGAACTTTTGTTCCATTTTGTCTCTGTGGCAGCATATTCCATGGCATTCTTTTCTCTGCATATATGATGTAATTTCTTCAAGATGCAGTGCGTTAACCTCTGGTTTTTAGGTGTAGCTTAAGCAGAGGCCTAGGTTTTGTAGAGTTCTAACCTTCACTTCCTAAATATTGTTAAGTGCCTGCTGGCGAGTGTTGTGCTCTGCCAGGTGGCAAGGGGGCTACAGAAAAAGATATGGCACCACCATGGCTTTCTAGAAGCAAAAAATCTGCTTGGCATCATGGCTTCCCCTGGAGAAGATGCTGTGTATGATTGACTTTCTGGTTTTTCCACTAAACATATGCTACATTTGTAATCAGACAAACTTAACAGTGGAGTTGAGTGAAAACACATTGTTGAATGCAAAGAGCAATATGTAGAATGATATGTACAATGTGCAGTCTTTTATGTGAAGTTTGAAAACATAAAAATTACTGTGTGCTGTTTATGGATAGATGAATATATGTAGAAGTATAAAAACAGATGGGAGGAGTTCCCTCCAATTTCAGAATAATGGTTATCTCTTGGGAAGTGAAGGAACAGGATTAGGGACTGCAACTGGAGCATCAGTAGTCTAATACTTTTTTTCTTTTTTTTTTTTTTTTGAGATGGAGTCTTGTTCTGTTGCAAGGCTGTAGTGCAGTGGCGCAATCTCTGCTCACTGCAACTTCTACCTCCTGGGTTCAAGTGATTCTCCTGTCTCAGCCTCTGAGCAGCTGGGACTACAGGGATGTGCCACCATGCTCGCTGGTTTTTTTTGTGTGTTTTTAGTAGAGATGGAGTTTTCACCATGTTGGCCAGGATGGTCTTGATCTCCTGACCTCGTGATCCACCTGCCTCGGCCTTCCAAAGTGCTGGGATTACAGGTGTGAATCCCCGTGTCTGGCCTAACACTTCTTTTCTTAAATGAAATGTGACAAATGTTAACATTTGTAAATCAGAGTGATGGATTCATGAATGTTTGTTATATTATTTTCTGTACTTTTCTTCGTGTTTGAAAATGTCAAATGCTCTTTCACTTGTGTTAAGAGTTAGAGCAAATGTTTTGTATTTTTTTAACTTGTGTTAGAGAGATCAGCCAAATAGCCATGAAATTAAGTAAAATTTAAAGTAACATGATTTAGAGTCAAAATAAGTCATATTTACAGTATGATGTTATTTATATAAAGTTTAAAAAACATGCAAAATTATACATTGTTTAGGCATAATACATAGAAAGTAAAAATTTTAAAATGAGTGTGGAAAATGACAGATTCAGTAGAGCAACTTTCTAGGAAGGGAGGGAGGGGTATGCCAGGGGTTTTGACTCTGTAATTTCTTATTTCTTAGGCTGAGTATTGAATGCCTACCTGATTACTTGATTGTGTCTTTTTTTTTTTTTTTTTTTTTTTTGAGAAGATCTCGCTGTGTCACCCAGAGACTGGAGTGCACTGGCTTGATCTTGGCTCATTGCAACCTCTGCCTCCCAGTCTCAAGCAATTCCTGTGCCTCAGGTTCCTGAGTAGCTGGGATTACAGGTGTGCTCCACCAAGCCCAGCTAATTTTTATATTTTTAGTAGAGACAGGGTTTCGCTATGTTTACCAGGCCAGTCTTGAACTGCTGGCCTCAAGTGATCTGCCTGCCTTGGCCTCTAAAAGTATAGGCATGAGCCATGGCTCCCAGCCCTGACTGTGTCATATATTATGATCCAAATCTGGTTTATTTTTTATTTTTGTTGTTTTGAGATGGAGTCTCACTCTGTTGCCCAGGCTGGAGTGCAGTGGCAAGACCTCGGCTCACTGCAACCTCCACCTCCCTGATTCGAGCAATTCCCCTGCCTCAGCCTCCCGAATAGCTGGGATTACAGGTGCACACCACCACACCCAGCTATTTGTATTTTTAGTAGAGACAGGGTTTCACCATGTTGGCCAGACTCGTCTCGAACTCCTCACCTCAGGCAATCTGCCCACCTCAGCCTCCCAAACTGCTGGGATTACAGGCATGAACCACCACGCCTGGGCGATCTAGTTTATTTTTAAAAAATAATATAAGCCCTGATTTCTGTAAGTTAGGAAACTAGAAAAGGCATGAGTTAGTAGATGCTGAGGGTAGGGATATGAAAGTTTCATGGTGGGTGTAGAATTTGAAGAGAATATTTTGCAGGGTGAATACAATTTTGAAAATGGATATTGAAAATAAAAAAAGCATTCCAAGTAGGGAAAAGAGCCTTATTTAATAATGGGTTTAATAAGTTTGGAAGGGGGAGTGGAGATCAGCCTTTTCCCAAAGCTGAGTTTGGGTTTGGAAGGCGTAGAGATGGTACAGACAGTGATAGGTGAATTAGAAATGTCAGGAAATTGAGCACCTTAATCACTGGGCTCTTCTGGTATATCTCCATGTAGTCTCTGTGATCATCTTGGTTTCTCTTTTCTAACTTCTTGCCTGTCTTTTTAAAAGTGCAATAAACTGATTTATTATGCAAAGTGTTCCAGGTTTAGATACATCATAGTTTAGTTCAAGAATATGTTAACAAATTCAATTTGGGCTCTGCTGCCTTTGCTGATGAAGTCCATCATTTATCTTAGCCTTTCTGGCTATGCCAGCACCTTGGGCTGACAGCTTTAAAAAATAGTACGCTGCGGTTTTCAGACTCCTTTCCTAGATGGTAACTGATGGCCTCTGACCCTTCAGCCTGCACAAATTATATTTGCTTTTTTTTCTCCATGGGTCACTGGCAGATGGCAATACTCCTTTAAGGAGGGGATCTAAGGACCCTCTTATTTTTCTACGCAGTCTACCTTCCCTAACTGGCCTGTTGAGATCTTCCTGCAGTTTTTCCTCTGATTTTACATTGTACTGTGAGGAGGACTTGTGGACTTGAAGAATTCAGATGTATTCGTCTTAGATTATTTGCAGCTGCTAATGTGCACATCAGTAGCCCTTTGGGGGTTTTTGTTTTTGTTTTCCAGGAAGGGGCAGGTTGTCTGTGTCTTAACACCCCCTTCCTCTCTCAGCGGAACTTTCCCTTTACTCTTTGATTCCTCTTTCCTTCTTTCTGCCTAGTAAACCCTTTAAACACATCAATTAGTATTGTTTTCAGAGTTTGTATTTCTGTAGTAATATATGTAATAGTTTGCTTACAAATTACTGCATAACCTTCCAGAGAGATTTTGGGAGTAATGAGTCTTATAGCTAAAGAGGTGGGGACTATATTTATACATGGAAGATTATATACAAGAAGATTTCCTCCGAAATTTTAATAGAAATCAATGTGAAAGTGACTGAATTGTCTATATTTTTATTTAAAAGCATCTTTCAGATCACCTCTGTTATGTGAAACAAGTATTTGGTAAGCTTGTTTCAATTTCTAAATGTGGGTATGTATTAAATTATAAAACTGGGAGGGAGGAAGAAAATCAATGCTTCTTGGTCACTGAATGTTTGCTGGGTAGTGTTCTAACATTTGCAAATCTACGTCACTACCTGCTTAACATTAAATGAGCATTACCACCCACCAGGAATTGTGCTAAAGGGCTCTTGACATATTATCCCACTTAAATCTTCCAACCTTCTCATGATTGCTTAATTTATTTCTTATAAAAGTGAAACTTGTACATGATACTAAATCAGAAAGGATTTGCAGTGAAAACAGTCTCTTTGGTGTCCCTTCATCTTCTAGTCATCTGGTTCCTATTCCAAACTGCTGCTACTAGTGTCTTTTGTATTCTTTCAGATACTCTGTAAATACATAGACCTAATCATACATAAAATACATATATCTATTTTAAAGATTTGTACAAAAATGGTGTCATACATATAGTTCTGCATCTTTTTTCAATTAATGTCTGCGTTTATATCAGGTCAGTGAATATAGAACTGCCTCATTCTTTTGTTGTTGTTGTTGTTGAGATGGAGTCTTGCTCTCTTGTCCAGGCTGGAGTGTAGTGCAGTGGCGCAATCTCAGCTCACCACAACCTCTGCCTTCTAGGCTCAAGTGATTCTCCTGCCTCAGCCTCCCAAATAGCTGGAATTACAGGCACCAGCTAATTTTTATTTTTTTTCGTAGAGACAGGGTTTGGTTTTGCCATTGTCCAGGCTGGTCTTGATCTCCTGACCTCAGGTGATCCACCCACCTCAGCCTCCCAAAGTGCTAGGATTATAGGCGTGAGCCACTGTGTACAGCGAGAACTACCTGATTCTTTTTTTTTTTTTCTTTTTTGTTTTTTTTGAGACAGAGTTTAGTTCTTGTTACCCAGGCTGGAGTGCAATGGCATGATCTCGGCTCACCGCAACCTCCACCTCCTGGGTTCAGGCAATTCTCCTGCCTCAGCCTCCTGAGTAGCTGAGATTACAGGCATGCGCCACCGTGCCCAGCTAATTTTTTGTATTTTTAGTAGAGACGGGATTTCACCATGTTGACCAGGATGGTCTCGATCTCTTGACCTCGTGATCCACCTGCCTCGGCCTCCCAAAGTGCTGGGATTACAGGCTTGAGCCACCGCGCCCGGCCCTACCTGATTCTTTTTAAGAGATGTATTGTAATTTATTTAACTACTTTCCTGTTGGTAATTATCCTTTCTCTTTCAATAGGTAAGTTTGCTCCTTTATATTTATTGGAATAACTGATATATTTAGTTACTAGTCTTAGTCCAATTTTTAATATTTTCTTCGTCGTCTTTTTTTTTTTTTTTAAGATGAGGACTTACTCTGTTGCCCAGGCTATAGTGCAGTGACATGATCATAGTTCACTGTAGTCTCAAACTCCTGGGCTCCACTAATCCTACCACCTCAGCCTCCCAAGTAGCTAGAACTATAAGCATGCACCACCACAGTTGACTAATTTTTTTTATTTTTTTTTTTTGAGACGGAGTTTCGCTCTTATTACCCAGGCTGGTATGCAATGGCACGATCTTGGCTTACCACAACCTCCGCCTCCTGGGTTCAGGCAATTCTCCTACCTCAGCCTCCTGAGTAGCTGGGACTACAGGCATGCACCACCATGCCCAGCTAATTTTTTGTATTTTTAGTAGAGACAGAGTTTTACCATGTTGACCAGGACAGTCTCGATCTCTTGACCTCGTGATCCACCCGCCTCGGCCTCCCAAAGTGCTGGGATTACAGGCTTGAGCCACCGCGCCCGGCCTAATTTTTAAATATTTTGTAGGGACAAGGTCTTGCTATATTGCTCAGGCTGGTCAAACTTCTGGCCTCAAGTAATCCTGCTGCCTCAGCCTTCCAAAGTGCTGGGATTACAGATGTGAGCTATGTGCTCAGCCTGTTAAAAATATTTTCTTTTTTAAAAAAATCTTTCACTATGTGAACTGTGCTTGTTCTTGAGGAGAGGCACACACACACACACACACACACACACACACACACACACAGATAATTTAGAAGATTTATCTTTTTATTCTAGTGATTGTGTTTTAAGTATAGCTTTATACCATAATTCTTCAGACAGTACCCGTTGACTCCCTAACCATGAGTAATGATGAAATTAGTAAGTATATTTCCTCACCCCTCCCTTCCCACCTGCTTCTAGTTATTTTCCTTAGTTTTAATTTCTATCTTAAAACGTACATATGCTGGGCGCGATGGCTCAAGCCTGTAATCCCAGCACTTTGGGAGGCTGAGGCAGGTGAATCACGAGGTCGAGAGATCGAGACCATCCTGGTCAACATGGTGAAACCCCGTCTCTACTAAAAATACAAAAAATTAGCTGGGCATGGTGGC